>NC_142795.1:22060416-22282916 GCF_049724085.1 Artemia sp. Qi Xiang Cuo
CGTAGTTGGAGTAGAGGAGTCACGCAATCTTGCGTAACTTGGTAGATTTATTGAGGATGGCGTAATATAACTTGACTTGGTAGATTTATTAGGAATAAATTAAGGACAGCGCACACGTGGGTGTTACATAATGGCAGTGCACACTTGGGGGTGTTACGTAATGACGGCGCACTCATCGGCATTATATAATACTTTAAGATCTTTTTCTTTGGGATTTCTTTTTCAATGACGTTTTTGAAGAGGTTTCAAAATGTTTTTTCAAGTCTTTTTTTTTCAAGACGTTTTGACATTTCTTTAGTTCTTACGTAATGGGGAATGTTTACGGATGACGCATTCTAACGTGACATGTTTCTTCAAAGGCCGTGGGGGACCCCCGGCTGTAACTCTGACACACAGTGGGTTGTTACATAATGCTGCATTAAGATTTAATTTTTCTTTTAATGCATTTTCTCTGGGAATCATTATATTCGAATGATTTTTGTCCCCATTAGGCCTTTAAAGGCCATTCCCATCCAATGAAGCTGCGCCTTAATCATCAGGACTATGAAACCCTTTCCAATATTCTGTTTCGAGGAATACTTTTCTACATGATAGCCATTAGCACGCAATAAGAATCCACATGTCCCATTCGATTAAATGATTTCCACCCCTTTCCACATCAGAGCACAAGTTTCCCCAGTCCTGCTTCAAAAAATTGAACTTTTGCATTATTAAATACACCTGCCAGTTTTCCCCAATATTCTAATATGATCTAAACAAGTTAAGTCACATAGCAGGTGTTACGTAATAATGCCAATAGATTTTTCATTGTGTAAATTATTACATATTGAAGCCTATCCTGGAAAAGGGAATCTAAGAAAAACCCAGGCTTTTGTAAATACAAAACTTATTAAAAAAACGCTATAAAATCATGAAATCATAGAATAAGCACTTAAAATAATGAAATCATAGAATAAGCACTTAAAATCGACAAATGGAAGAAACAAAACATGAAAACACCTATAAAAGATAAAAAACGCTTTAAAATAATGAAATCACAGTAAAAGCACTTAAAAACACGACAAACGAAAAACAAAACGTGAAAAAAGGCTTATAAAAGGCTATAAATTCAAGAAATTAGGGAAAAAGCACTTAAACTCAACAAATGGAAAAAACAAAACATGAAAAGGCCTATAAAGGATAAAAAACACTTTAAAATTATGAAATCACAGCTCAAGCACTTAAAACGCGACAAACGAAAAACAAAATGTGAAAATCTTATAAAAGGATAAGATATAAACAAAAACATGCGTGAATCAAAGAAAGACAGTGATCTTAGCAATCATTTCCAGGGAGGGAGTCGATATTAGAGATAAATTTAAGCCCTATTAAGATACTTTGAGAGCTTTAATGAAAATATCTCGTTTCTTTGGGACATGACTATGCACACCACCGAGACAATATACGGGTGGCCTATACCCTGGGAAGCAATTCCAAAGGGGGAGGAGTGGAGGGTTGCTATTACAGATACATTTAAGCCATATTAAGGGGTATTTCTGAAGGGCTTTTAATGAAAATACCACATTTCTTTGACTACATGCTAGACTTCAGTCACCACACCTCCACGATCGTGCCACACTATTACAGGCGCTCTGGCACCCTTTTATAGTCTGGTTTCGTGGTTGGTCTTGTCTGTGTTACCTCTTTTGAGGATTCGAAGTGCATTTTTGAAGTTTTTGTTTGAAACCTGTGACTTAGAATGTTTTTTGTAGTGTTTTCGTGGTTTATCTTGTCTGTTTTATTTTGTTGATGTTTCAAAGTGCACTTTTGAAGTTTTTTTCGTTTGAAACGTATGACTAAAGATATTTTTGTAGTGTTGCGTCGTGGTTTATCTTTTCTGTGTTACCTCTGTTGATGTTTTCAAATTACATTTTGGAAGTTTTATTCCTTTGAAATGTACGACTTAGGATATTTTTGTAGTGTTACGTTGTGGTTTATCATGTCTTTGTTACTTCTGTTGGTATTTCAAAGTTCATCTTGGAAGTTTTTTCTTTTGAAACGTATGACTTAGGGTGTTTTTGTAGTGTTGTCTTGTGGTTTATTTGTCTGTGTTACCACTGTTAATGTTTTCAAAGTGCATTTTGGAAGTTTTTTGTTTGAAACCCATGAATTAGGATGTCTCTGTAGCGGTGTGTCGTGTTTTATCTTGTCTGTGCTATCACTGTTGGTGTTTCAAAGTGCATTTTGGAAGTTTTTTGTTTGAAACGTATGGCTTGGGATATTTTTGTAGTGTTGTGCCGTCGTTTATCTTGTCTGTGTTACCACTATTGATGTTTCGAATTTCATTTTGGAAGTTTTTTTTATTTGAAACCTATGACTTAGGATATTTTTGTAGTGTTGTGTCGTGGTTTATCTTATCTGTGCTACCACTGTTGATGTTTCAAAGTGCATTAGTGATATTTTTCGTTTGAAACGTATGCCTTGGGATATTTGTGTAGGGTTGTGTCGTTGTTTATCTGGTCTTTGTTACCTCTATTAATGTTTCGAAGTTCATTTTGGAATATTTTTTTTGAAACGTATGGCTTAGGGCGTTTTTGTACTGTCGTCGTGGTTTATTTTATCAGTGTTACCTCTGTTGATGTTTTCAAAGAGCATCTGGAAGTTTTTTTTATTTGAAACGGATGCCTTAGAATATTTTTGTAGTGTTGTTTCGAGGTTTATCTTGTCTGTGTTACCTCCGTTGATGTTTCAAATTACATTTTGAAAGTTTTTTCCTTTGAAACGTATGACTTAGGATATTTTTATAGTGTTGTATCGTGGTTTATTTTGTCTGTGATACCTCTGTTGATGTTTCAAAGTGCATTTCTGAAGTTTTTTTCGTTCTGAATATATGACTTAGGATATTTTTGTAGTGTTGTGTCGTGCCTTATCTTGTCTGTGTTAGCTCTGTTGATGTTTCAAAGTGCATTATGGAAGTTTTCTCGTTTGAAAAGTGACTTAGAATGATTTTTATAGTGTTGTTTCGGGGTTTATCTTGTCTTTGTTACCTCTGTTGATGTGTTCAAAGTGCATTTGGGAAGTTTCTTGTTTGAAACCTATGACTTAGAATGTTTTTGTAGTTTTTTCGTGGTTTATCTTGTCTGTGTTAATTTGTTGATGTTTCAAAGTGCACTTTGGAAGTTTTTTCGTTTGAAACTTAAGACTAAGGATATTTTGTAGTTTTGTGTCGTGGTATATCTTTTCTGTATTTCCTCTGTTGATGTTTTGAAATTACATTTTGGATATTTTTGTAGTGTTGTGTCGTGGTTTATTTTGCCTCTAGTGTTACCTCTATTGATGTTTCAAAATGCATTTTGGAAGTTTTTTTCGTTTGTAACGTATTACTTAGGATATTCTTGTAGTGTTGTGTCATCGTTTATCTTGTCTCGGTTACTTTTGTTGATGGTTCAAAGTGCCTTTTGGAAGTTTTTTCGTTTGAAACGTATGACTACGGATGTTTTTGTAGTGTTGCCGTGGTTTGTCTTGTCTGTGTTACCTCTATTGATGTTTTAAAAGTGCATTTTGGAAGTTTTTTTCATTTTGAAATGTATGAATATGTTTTTGTACTGTTGTCGTGGTTTATTTTGTCTGTGTTACCTCTGTTGATGTTTTCAAAGTGCATTTTGGAAGTTTTTTTTGTTTGAAACCTATGACTTAGGATATTTTTGTAGTGTTGTGTCGTGGTTTATCTTATCTGGGCTACCACTGTTGGTGTTTCAAAGTGCATTATTGAAGTTTTTCGTTTGAAACGTATGACTTAGGATGTTTTTGTAGTGTTGTGTCGTGGTTTATCTTGTCTGTGTTACCTCTGTTGATGTTTTGAAGTGCGTTTTGGAAGTTTTTTTTTGTTTGAACCCTATGACTTAGGATATTTTTGTAGCGTTGTGTCGTGGTTTATCTTATCTGTGCTACCACTGTTGGTGTTTCAAAGTGCATTATTGAAGTTTTTCGTTTGAAACGTATGACTTGGGATATTTTTGTTGTGTTGTGTCGTCGTTTATCTTGTCTGTGTTACCTCTATTGATGTTTTGAAGTTCGTTTTGGAAGTTTTTTTTTATTTGAAACCTATGACAGGATAGTTTTGTAGTGTTATGTCGTGGTTTATCTTATCTGTGCTACCACTGTTGATGTTTCAAAGTGCATTATTAAAACTTTTTGTCTGAAACGTATGACTTACGGTGTTTTTGTACTGGCTGTGTTACCTCTGTTGATGTTATCAAAGAACATTTTGGAAGTTTTTTCGTTTGAAACGTATGAATTAGGATATTTTTGTATAGCTGCGTTATGGTTTTTCCTGTAAGTTTTTCCTCTGTTCATGCTTTCAATGTGCATTTTGGAAGTTTTTTCATTTGAAACATATGACTTAGAATATTATTGTAGTGTTGTTTCGAGGTTTGTCTTGTCTTTGTTACCTCTGTTGATTTTTCAAATTGCAGTTTGAAAGTTTTTTGTTTGAAATGTATGACTTAGGATATTTTTAAAGTGTTGTGTCATGGTTTATTTTGTCTGTGATACCTCTGTTGATGTTTCAAAGTGCATTTCGGAAGTTTTTTCGTTCTAAACGTATGGCTTAGGATATTTTTGCACTGTTGTGTCGTGCATTATCTTGTCTGTATTAGCTCTGTTGATGTTTCAAAGTGCATTATGGAATTTTTTCGTTTGAGACGTCACTTAGGATGATTTTTGTAGTGTTGTTTCGGGGTTTATCTTGTCTGTGTTAACTCTGTTGATGTTTTCAAAGTGCATTTCGGAAGTTTTTTCGTTTGAAACGTACGACTTAAGATATTTTTGTAGTGTTTTGTCGTGGATTATCTTGTCTGTTTTACCTCTGTTAATGTTTCAAAGTGCATTTTGGAAGTTTTTTTTGAAACGTGACAGGGTATTTTTATAATGTTGTCGGGGTTTATTTTGTCTTTGTTATCTCAGTTGGTGTTTTCAAAGTGCATTTTGGAAGTTTTTTGCTTGAAACGTATGACTAAGGATGTTTTTATAGTGGTGTCGTGGCTTATCATGTCTGTGTTACCCCTATTGATTTTTTCAAAGTGCATTTTTGAAGTTTTTTCGTTTGAAACGTATGACTTAGAATATTTATGTAGTGTTGTGTCGTGGTTTATCTTGTATGTGTTACCACTGCTGATTTTTCAAAGTACATTTTGGAAGTTTTGTTTGAAACATGACGTAGGATATTTTTGTAGTATTGTTTCGTGGTTTATCTTGTCTATGCTAAATCTGTAGGTGTTACAAAGTTCATTTTGGAAGTTTTTCATATCAAACATATGACCTAGGATGTTTTGTGTAGTGTTTTGTCGTGGTTTATGTTGTCTGTGTTACCTCCTCTGATGTTTTCAAAATGTAGTTTGGAAGCTTTTTCGTTTGAAACGTATGGCTTGGGATATTTTTGTTTTGTTGTGTCATGGTTTATCATGTCTGTTACCTTTGTTGATGTTTCAAAGTGCAATTTGGAAATTTTTTCGTTTGAAACGTATGACTTAAGATATTTTTGTAGCTTTGTGTTGTAGTTTATCTTGTCTGAGTTACCTCTCTTGATGTTTCAAAGTGCATTTTGAAGTTTTTTTCGTTTGAAACGTGTTACTTAGGATATTTTAGTACTGTTGTATCGTGGTTTATCTTGTCTGTGTTACCTCCGTGTATGTTTGAAAGTGCATTTTGGAAAGTTTTTTATCATTTGAAATGTATGACTTAGGACATTTTGATAGTGTTGTGTCGTGGTTTATTTTGTCTGTGTTACCTCTGTTGATATTTCAAAGTGCATTTCGGAAGTTTTTTCGTTTGAAATGTACAACTTAAGACATTTTTTTTGTGTTGTGTCGTGGTTTATCTTGTCTCTATTACCTCCGTTGATGTTTCAAAGTGCATCTTGGAAGTTTTTCGTTTGAGAGGTACGACTTAGGGTGTTTTTGTAGTTTTATCGTAGTTTATCATGTCTTGGTTACCTCTGTTGATGTTCTCAAAGTGCATTTTGGAAGTTTTTCTATTGACACCTATAACTTAGGATACTTTTGTAGTGTTTTTTTGTGCTTTATTTTGTCTGTGTTACCACTGTTGATGTTTCAATGTACATTTTGGAAGTTTTTCTTTTGAAACATATGACTTAGGATGTTTTTTGTAGTGTTGTGTCGAGGTTTATCTTGTCAGTGTTACCTCTTTTGATATTTTCAAAGTGTATTTTGGAACGTTTTTCGTTTGAAGCATATGACCGGGGATATTTTTGTTCTGTTGTATCGTGGTTTATCTTGTCTGTGTTACCTTTGTTAATGTTTCAAAGTGCATTTTGGAAGTTTTTTCGTTTCAAACGTATGACTTAAGATATTTTTATAGTGTTGTGTCGTGGTTTATCTTGTGTGTGTTACCTCCATTTATGTTTCAAAGGGCATTTTGGAAGTTTTTTCGTTTAAAACATATGACTTAGGATATTTTTGTAGTGTTGTGCCGTGGTTTATCTAGTTTGTATTAGCTCTGATGATGTTTCAAAGTGCCTTTTGGAAGTTTTTTCGGTTGAAATGTCTGACTTGGGATGTTTTTTTAGTGTTGTGCTGCGGTTTATCTTGTCTGTGTTACCTCCGTGTATGTTTCAAAGTGCATTTTGAAAGTTTTTTTCGTTTTTAACGTATGACTTAGGATATTTTCATAGTGTTGTGTCGTGGTTTATTTTGTCTGCGTTACCTCTGTTGATGTTTCGAAGTGCATTTCGGAAGTTTTTCCGTTTGAAACGTATGACTTAGGATATTTTTGTAGTATTTTGTCGTTGTTTATCTTGTTTGTGTTACCTCTGTTGATGTTTCAATGTGCATTTTGTAAGTTTTTTTTTCGTTTCAATTGTATGAGTTAGGCTATTTTGGTAGTGTTGTGTCATGGTTTATCTTTTCTGTGTTACCTCTGTTGATAGTTCAAAGTGCATTTTGAAAGTTTTTTTGTTTGAAACGTATGAATTAGGATATTTTTGAAGTGGTGTTTCGTGCTTCATCTTGTCTGTGTTACCTCTTTAGATTTTTCAAAGTTCATTTTGGAAGATTTTTTGTTTGAAGCGTAAGACTTAGGGTATTTTTGTAGTGTTGTGTCGTGGTTTATTTTGTCTGTGTTACCTCTATTGATGTTTAAAAGTGCATTTTGGAAGTATTTCGTTTGTAACGTATTTCTTTGGATATTTTTGTAGTGTTGTGTCGTAGTTTATCTTGTCTGTGTTACCTCTCTTGATGTTTCAAAGTGCATTTTGTAAGTTTTATCGTTTGAAACGTATGACTTGGGATATTTTTGTAATGTTGTGTCGTAGTTTAAATTGTCTGGGTTATCTCTGTTGATGTTTCAAAGTGCATTTGGAAGTATATTCGTTTGAAACGTATGATAGAGTTACAACCAGGGGTCCCCCTGGCCCCTAAGAAACATGTCACGTTAGAATGCTACATCCATAAACATTTCCTATTACGTAAGAACTAAAGAAATGTTGAAAAAATCCTTGGAAAACAAAGACTGGAAATGTCCTGAAACGTGTCGAAGAAAAATGTCTTAAAAAACGTCTTGAAACCTCTTAAAAACGTCATTGAAAAAGAAATCCCTAAGAAAATAAAGATCTCTTAAAGTATTATGAAACGCTGATGTGTGCGCCGTTATTACGTAACACCCCTACGCGTGCGCTGCCATCATGTAACACCCACATGTGGGCTGTCATTAATTTATTCCTTACAAATCTACCAAGTCACGTAAAATTACGTCATCCTACAATAAATCTACTAAGTTAGGTAAGATTGCGTGACCCCTAAACTCGACTTACGCGGTTAAACATTCCCTGTGATACAACACCTGCCGGTTGTCTTGGATATATCTTCCTTTAAGATGCGGGGGCGTGTCTTCCCAATTTAAACATTTTCTATGACGTAACACCTGCTGACCGTGTAAAACAGGGTGTCTTTAAAGCCAGGGGGTTTGTCTTCCCAAATGCAAACATTCCTCGTGAAGTAACACCTGCTGACCGTTTAAAACAAGGTGTTTTTGAAATCGGGGGGGGGGGATGTTTCTTCCCAAATGTAAACATTCCCTATGACGTAACACCTGCTGACCGTTTAAAACAGGGTATCTTTAAAGTCATGGGGGTGTGTTCCCAAATGTAAATATTCAGCGTGAGGTAACACCTGCTTTCCCTTCAAAACTAGGGCTGCCTTATGAATCCTAGGGGTGTGTCTTCCAGAATCCAGGGCTTTTGTGGAATCCTGGGTAGGGCTGTTGTGGGAAGCCCTATGGTCCCACTACTTTAAGTGTCTTTTACTACAGCTTTGGATCGGCTGAGAAACAATATCAACTTTAGAATTGCTTTGGACTTCAATTTGCCTTAAAAAAACACACACACAAAAAACAGTATTATGTGGAAAAACGCCGGAAATTTACTTTTGTTGAAAAATATTTTGGAAGATGATTTTATATTCAATCTAAATTCCATTAAATATAAATGTTGCGAGATAAGCAATTATGATTGTTTAATATCGAAGGCATCTAGCCTCATATATGGTAAAAAAAGATAATTGGAATCCATTGAAAAATTTTTGCATTGTGTTTTGCCTTGCGACTGGCGGGATTGAACCGAAGAACCTTTGACCAGGAGACGTTGCCACATCCACTGCACAGTCTTAACTGATTTTTAGTCAGATAAACTGATGTTTCTAAGAAGCTGTTTGCATGCTTTTGATAGAAGAAGGATACACTACATGTGAGTTGTGTAGCACTGCATACAATTATGTAGTTTTTGGTAATAGTCTACCCCTGTACCACCACCCCCCTTAACCGCCCGCTCTTATCCTGAAGATATAGGAAAGTACTAGTTACAGACAATAATTATAGAAAAATTTAAAGAAGGCAGAAAAAGATAATAATGAAAAAGAAAAAAAATTCCAATCACTCATTGATTGGAAAAATGGTTGACCTTCATCTTTAAGGAAATGGAAAAATTAGGCTTCCCTAAAATTAATCCATGTTTAATGCTGAATCTAGGGATATATGGTAATATTCTGAAATTTATTATTTTCCTTTATGAGGTTGACTGAAGAATGGGGGAAACTTTTGTCATTTTCTTTTTTTTCCTCCTTTAATCTTTTTTTATAATTGGTTCAATGATTCCAGTAACTACAGATTTAAGTGTCTTTGTGTGATTTAGCTCAGAGGCTACATAAGAGTCTGAACAACTTTTAAAACTATAGACATGACCATGCCTCTTTTCACAGAAGAGGGCTGGCTTAACAAGAAATGCAAATAATGAGCAATATGAGTGGGGGTTCTATAGATAGAAAATTGAAGCTAAGAAACTTTTTTAAGGATATTACATTGAACAAAGAAGCTTCTCTGAGTCGTCTTCAACCTCCAATATAAAGAGTAGATTGGAATCAATACTGTGTAAACTTTCCTAAAACCCATTCAGAGAATGATGTTCATGGTTGCAAATGGACCGACCATGAATTACAAAACAGGCACAGAAAGAATATTCTAATGGAAAACTATCCAAAGCAGAATTTGTGATGAAATTCGAGTAGGTTATGTCAAATAAGAGGACAAAACTATTCCCATTAGTAAACCCATAGTTGGAGAAAAACAAATTTGCTTCTGAGCAGAAATGTAAGAAAAGTTTTTTCCGGATTTGGAAAAAGGGCTAGTGATTTTTTTTAGATAGGTTATTTTTTATTTACGCTTAGGACGCCTTAGTAGAAGTCTTTTGCCAAAATGTCTGCCATGTCTGTATAGTCTGTATGGTCTCAGATGGTATTATTAAACGTAGGGTAGTAATACTAGTTATTCCAATCCAATTGCCCTTGCCTAACCTGTCGTTCTTAAAACACCGGGGGCAAAAAGTCAGCGTGGGGATAAGACGGAGTGGCTGCTTTCAGCAATAGTATTTTATTCAGAAAGAAAATAAGGAGTTTGAAAAATGAACAAGATAAATGTTCTGCTTTAAATGTCAAAAAAGATAACTGAATGTTTAAATTATATGCCTTGATAAACATCCTATGACTTTTTACATATTGCTTCAACTATAGCAAGTTTCACGTTCCATTTTGTAGTTGTTTCACCAAGCTTTCGTTTCTTTAAGGCGTGTTTTTTCTTCCAAATGGTGTGTGGAGGTTTCCTGGCCCAATTGGAAAACTATTATCTTAGAATAATAACTAGCAAAATTTAAGAAATCCAAAAAAGAGCAATTTCCCTTGGTTCAAAAGTAATTTCATCTACTTTGAATTTCTTTTTGTAGTTCCATTGAGTTTCTTATTCCATTTTCTGTATTTTAGACTGAGATAGAAAAACGAAGTTACATGTGGCTCCTAAGTTCTAATAATTATGTCATTGCGAAATAAATTGGGGGCTACCCTTTGGGAGGGAGAAAGGTGTCCCACAGCAAGAAAATCAGTGTTTTAACTAAGAGGCATTAATTTCTATCTAATACTTGTTAATACTCCTTGAAGAACTGATGGCTGTGTATTGCTTCAGATGTACAAAAGTTTGCTGATGAGATGCACAATTTTGAAAATTTTGAGGGGCTGATATATTCTTTGTGCAACATAATTTCTGGTACACACCAGAAAAAATTGGATGACTGCTCGAAAACGAGTTAGGACCTAATTTGTTGCAAAACAAGCTAGAGGTAAAACTTAGGCCCATGGCCTCTTGATATGTTGCACTTTTTTAAAGTTTAATTCCATAATGTCCTTCAATCCGTATTGATTGAGGTGCAAACGTGATCATCAGATCCTTCAAGATTCCCTTGTTACCTCTTTCAATGCTACATTTTTAGCCGAACGTCGGGTAACGGTTGCGCCTTTCATTGTTGCAGTAATAACAGCAACATAGTAAGGCACGAAAAACGGCCATACTAACAGAAAATTTAGAAACATGCCTTAAAAAAAAATAACCTGTCTGGCTAGAGAAAAAATTGCCATTTGTAGCTGCTTCAGGAATGCTAACTATTATTTCGATTAGTCTTTGTAGCAAAATGTTATTTTAAAATATGGAATTTCGAAAAATACCTGGAAACTCCTCGGAAGTGGTGTCTGGTCTAAACAAAAAGTAAACCGCTGGAATCGCTCTTGGTGAAAACAATATGCTGCAAACTTGAAGCCCCCCCCCCCTCCCTTCCTCACCTTGAACAACGAGGAAAATCAGTTTTTTGCATGGGTAGCACTGATATGTCCTTAACACAACGTATAGAACTGTTTAAGGGATATAACTGTTTATAGAGCTGTTGAAGGGAAAGCGCTATATGTAAGGGCTTTTAGTAATTACCATACCATGATATTAAAAATGAAATACAATTTTTGACAAAAACTGCATATTCATATACAAGATGGTGTCATATTGTGATGCCATATTTCAGTGACTCTGCGGCCTCATCCTTTGGAATTCGTTCTTTGTTATATAACATTAACGATCTTTATTAGATAAAATTAACGATTAGATAAAATTAGCGAATTATTCGATTTTAGTAATTACCATACCATGATATTAAAAATGAAATACAATTTTTGACAAAAACTGCATATTCATATACAAGATGGTGTCATATTGTGATGCCATATTTCAGTGACTCTGCGGCCTCATCCTTTGGAATTCGTTCTTTGTTATATAACATTAACGATCTTTATTAGATAAAATTAACGATTAGATAAAATTAGCGAATTATTCGATTTTTAGTATAATCGCTTTCATTTTCCGTTGATTTGTCCATATTAAAGGTTTCTTTAGAAGTGTTCTCCTCTCAAAATGAAATTTCTGCTGCGTGCCTGCATACAAAAGGTCAGAATACTCCAAAGTCAAGGCTACTCTATAAGAAAAGATTCAATCATTCATCTTAAACTCATCGTAAGCAAAGATAGTGCAAACCACTTAAAAGGCGTCGAGGCAGTGCTCTGTCGCACTGCCAAATGTTCTGCTTTAAATGTTCTGCTTTAAATGTCAAAAAAGATAACTGAATGTTTAAATTATATGCCTTGATAAACATCCTATGACTTTTTACATATTGCTTCAACTATAGCAAGTTTCACGTTCCATTTTGTAGTTGTTTCATTACGCCAAAGAACTGTCTACACAAGGGATCAAAAGTTTCTTGTGTAGCTGGCCAGTTCCAAACTCTGCTACAGTATAGAATCGCAAGTTCTTATTGTGCTTTATCATAACATTAGATTCATGTACTTGATGCGTTTTGATTTTGTTGACATTTAGGTAGCTCTATAAACAATACGACCTAGTTTCAACATGTATTTACTCTAAATTTTTTTTTCAGTCTTCTTGTTTGCCAGTTAGTTTGTTCCTCTATGGTTTACCATCCACTGGGAAGAAAACAGTTGTTTCTCATTTTCTACATAAATTCAACAGAATCGAACATGCAACTGTGAGTTGTAGAGCTGCCTACACCTTAAAGAATATTTGGGAGTCTTTACTCAACCAAATTGCAGGTATGTTTTTAAACACCAAGGCCGCATATGTAGGAGAGGGAAGACCAGCAAAGTGTCCACGAGGATCTGTGACACAAAAAATGCCTTAATTATATGAAAAAGCGCGCTAGCTTGAAGTAAATTTTATTATATAGGCAAAAGTAAAACTAACAAATGGTGGGTCCCCTCCTATAAACTAAATATTTGTATATGGGATCAAATACTAGAATGGTTTTTTATGTGAAAAAATGACCCTTCCCCTTTACAGAGAGAGTTTTGAGGTTTTTGGCTCTCCCCCTCCTACACAGGTAGGATTGCTACTCACATCAGCTGTTAAGCTGCGCGATATAAAATTATCATAATTTATATAATTGTTATAAATTTTAAAACTTGAAAAAGATATGGAACTGACAACGTATTTTTATGCAGATCTCTGGTATTTTTTATGTTAAGATAAATTTCTTGTCCATAAAGGATTGCTGATATTAGTTTCTCAATCAGTTTTATTTTATTTACCTTGCTTTGTGGATGACGTGGACATATTTTTATACGCCCACCGTGCGTCATCGATACAGATAAATGCTTGGCTTGCTGATTACTTTTATCCCTAAAAATAAAATGGGGTACCTTTCCACTAAAATCTACACTCCCAATCTCAATTAAAGAATAGCAATCCGACTGAAATTAACCTGAAAAGTAATTGGATGTACAAATAGCGTAAATTTCAAAACCGTCCCTTCACTTTATGGTTGTAACTTACGATTATGGTGTTATCCATCATCTCATGTATGAAGAATTTTGTTTTCGGCATTGAACTTTTGTTTTGGTCAGACGTCATTTTTGAGTAGATAGATAGATAACTTTATTTAACAAACAAATTACATGAATAAATTATTTTCTAAACTGGCCGACGGGGAGCAGGGCTCGATGTGTCGGCCAAAAAAAAAAAAAAAAAAAAAAAAAAAAAAATCCGAAATAACAAATAAAGCATATCAATGATGAAAAAAAAGACACACATGGTAGGTGATAACAGAGGAGGCCACCCCAGCACGTGAACACCACAAAAAATTTCATACTAAGATTAAAATTCACCAATCCCAACATCCCCGAAAAGAAAAATTTTTGAAATATGTTTTTTCGAAAAAAATCGGCTCTTGTATCTTGGGGACGCATCTATTAAATAAAGTATATTTGAAATGTAAGGAATCTGGTATCTGATTGAGAATCTAGCTCTTTCAGATTTAATTGGGGGAAGGCGATACTTACAGGAGCGGACGTGGTGGGCAGGAGAAATGGGAGTCTCAATTATACCCAGATCATGGAAATAATTTGCCGAAGATTGGATATTTTAATACCACATTGCTGTATGCAGGTCTTTCAGTTGTTTGAGATTAAGTATATTGAGAAAAAGATATAAAGTTTGGGTTTCTGAAAGATTTTGAAGCCTCACTGGGCGATGAACAAAAGTACCCAGGATTCTAACCGCCTTATTTGGAATTATCTGAAGAGGTTGGAGATGTACCATAAATGTGTTGAGGTATATTACAGGGCAATATTTAAAATATGATTCAATTAGAGAATGATATAAAATTTTAAGGATGGAAAAAGGAAATACATGTTTCATTCTATGAAGACAACCTAAGTTATGGGCAAGTTTCAATCTCAAATGATCAGAATGCTTACAGAAAGATAAAAGCTCATCAAGAATAATCCCAAGGTAACGAAATGAATTTACTCTTTTTATCCTTCTTTGGTTTACAATTAACTCTTCTATGGTAATTTTATCTACTGCCCGCTGTGACCGCCCAAAAATCATGAATTCAGTTTTAGAAAAGTTCGGAGCCAGGTAGTTACATGCAAACCATTTATTCAAAGAATTCATTGCTGTCACCATTTTCTCAGCCAACAAAGATGGGGTTTTAGCTTTTACTGTCACCGCCGTATCATCTGCAAAAATTACTGCTAAACTACTATCTTGGGGTAAACACCTCGAAAGGTCATTTATATAAATCAAAAATAGTAATGACCCTAATACTGATCCCTGGGGGACTCCAACATCATCAATAACAATATGGCTTGACAGGTGCCCATTTACCTCTACCTGAATTTTTCGACCATGCAAGTAACATTTTATTAGATTAGGCGATAGTTACCTATATCTGTCTTATCACCTTTCTTATGAATTGGAATAACTCGTGCAGATTTCCATACTTCCGGAAAGATCCCTGATGACATAGATGCATTTAAAATATGAAGCAACGGGACATGAATTACACATGCAAGTTCCTTCAGAATATTTGTGGATAGTCCATCTAGACCTAGAGAATTACCACTCTTTAGATTCATAAGTACATTCTGGAACTCACCGAGAGTGACAGGGGCCAGGAACATACTGGAATTTTCGGATGGCGGGAGATATTCTTTATATGAATCAGATGGAGATTCAGGGGAATCCAGTTCAACGGTAGAACTAATATGAAAAAAATAATGACAAAAATAATCTGCAAGAACATCCTTCCCCTTCAACTCAACACCATTTTCATTTATGATCACTTCAGGGTGTGGAGTTTTAATATTATTTCCAATTTTTTCCTTAATTAATTTCCATGTAGTCCTAGGTGAATCAGATTTTTTAAATGCATTTTCATAATACATTTTTTCACTTGTTCTGAGAGTTTTAACTAGCAAATTTTTTTAATTTTTGAATCGCTGTACATTATGACCTGAGGGGTATTTTATTTTTATCTTATACAGTTTATTTTTTCTTGATAGATTTTAAAAGTGATGGACTTATCAAAGGTTGTTTGGGTGAGGTTCTTTTCCGGTGCGTAGTTTTAAATGGGCAATGAAGGTCCAAATTTTCATTCAAAATTCGATAAAATATATCTAAAGATATGTTGGGGTCATTCTCATTAATAACTTCACTCCATCCTACATCGCTAAGATCAGATTTCAATTCATTCATATTTAAATGTGAAAAGTTTCTCCTCTTCACATTATTTTCTTTATTGACTATCTTTTGCGCTTTGAAGTCAGACATTAAAATACAATGGTCAGATGTATCTACCATAACCACGAATGTAGCCTCACATGAATAAGGTGCAAAAATATTATCAATCAGAGAAAAAGAAGAATTTGTTATGCGTGTCGGAATAAAACATACTGGGTTCATACCATGACAAAGGTTACATTCCAAAAACTGAAGGACATGTCGGTCGATTCCTTGCTGTCTAGATGGGAGACATCCCATTAAATCAATATTGAAGTCCCCAAGGATTAAAAATAGCATTCGAAGATTTGATATCACACTTAACATATTTTCAAATTTATCAATAAAATCTGCCTTATTTGATGAAGGAGGACGATAAATTACAGCAATTAAAAGTTTATCATTATTTGGTAGAAAACATTCAACAATACAGCTTTCAAAAATCATCTCCGTATTTAAATATAAAAATTCTTCTTTCAGTCGTGCCGGAATATAATTTTTAACCAGTATTGCTAAACCACCTTGCTTTTGTTGAGTTCTACTTACGTGAAAAAATTGGAAATCACTAATATTAATTTTTTTTTGCCGAAATTTAATCTAAAAATGTTTCACAAACTCCAAAAATATCCGTACCAGATTCAAATAAAAAGTTTTTAATTGCATCTTGCCCGCTCCTCCATCCACGACAGTTCCAAAAAGATATTCTCCGCATATTTGGGTTTTTATGAACTATTTCATGAGAAAACAAATATTTATTTGGGGGGAATAAAAAAGAATTTAAAAGTTCATTATTATCATGGGCTAGGGGTGTGTGGAATAAATTACTAAAATGGGTTGAATTTCTTTCCAATTCCTCCAGCCTAGATGTAGGGATCTCGTGAACTTAACTAACCATTATCATGTACTGATCTCACGCCAAAGAGTACCCCCCCATGCCTCTCCCACACAAAATTACAAACGCTAAAACTCACACTAAATAGATTCTTAATCATAATAATAGCACCCAAATACATCAAACCGCCCAGAACCCACCACATTTTTTATTTCAACCCAAATAAATATCGAACACTTATACTCACATTATTTAACAAAACTAGTCCACTATCATATCAACACAATCAGTCTTAAAAAAAAATAAAAATCATGTATCCATATTTGCGATTCGACCACCATGTTTCCTTTCAAGGTCAGTAATTAGAGCGAAACCTTCACTAACTGTTAGTCGTTCATTCGTTCCATCTCGCCGCTTGATAACTAGGCAGGGGGGTACACCTTTCGACAACCAAGTGTCAATTCCAAAATCGTGCAATTTTAATTTCACCTGAAGCAACCTCTTTCGAACTTCACGAACAGACTTTGGCGCATCATCCGTCAGATATATTTTCTCGAATCCTCCAATTTTTTTGTTTATCCGTTTCTTGGCGTTCTTCAAAATATCATTCCTGATTAACCTCGATGGCAATTCAAATTTCAAGAATTTGGCATTTTCCCTGAAATCCACCAACTTAACTGGGTTTGGGGCTGGGAGATCAAGGCCTTCAATAACAAGTTTAGACAGTAATTCCTGTGCTCTTATTTCATCTTGAACTTTCACATTCCACATCACTAAATGTTTATCATTTTCATTACTTTCCAATTTCATCATAGTAAGCGATATATTGTCGATATGTGATTTAAGTGCTATATTTTCCTCCGCCAACACAGATATTTGATTTTTAAAGCTTGCCGTCTCTAATTCAACATTCTGAACACGCGGTATCAGCTTCGCCAATTCTTTACTCGATTCAGAAACAGTTTCTTCCACTTTTTTTACATTATCTTCAATTGATTTGATGTTAGATTTGAATGATTCTAAGGTGGCAGTATTACCTTTAACTGTTTCTAATATCAAACTAATACTTTCTGCTAAAGACTTTATAGAAACTCCATCACCTTGAATCGTTGCCGTAGACGCAGACAAGCTTAGAGATTCATCCATTTTCTTCTTTCTCTTTCCCATCCTTTAGAAACCTATCCAAATTCAAATATCAAAGTTCATAAGTTCAGCTCAGAGCAGACTAATTTATCACGGTTAATATTAAATGTTCAACTACACCAATTCCTTCACTTGTAATAGGTCCTGGTGCGAAGAGCTCTTACTCCGTTGAATGCATTCAGGTAACTTATGTTTATGGCTATTTTCCGAATTCTCATAAGTTTGTTTTCAAAATAATATTTTTACTATTAGGTCTAATCGAGATAATAGTTAACATTGCTGAGTCAGCTACAAATGGCAATATTTATCACTAACAACTTTTTGAATTAATAATAATTTATTTATAATTCACTTTTATACAAAACAAGCGGAGTGAAGTACACTAAAAAGGAAGAAAAATTAAATACACAGAGAAAAAGATAACTTAAACCTTAATCACTGACAAAAACGCACGGATAATATTATGGTTAGGGCCTAGAGACACAAAGGCATGTCTTGTTAAATTATTACTAAGCAATTAAACGATTGGATAATGTAGGTAGCACCATACTTCTTAATAATACGTGTATTACGATATGAAGTGGGAAGGTACAGTGAAAATTTGCAATATCTAAAATAAGCAATACGGATCTGGCGCAAATCATTCTTATTCAATAACGAATACATTCTACTTAAAAACAAGACAGAATGGTCACAATATGTGGAATACATTTTAGCTAAAGTTCGGCGTGAATATTTTCCACGGTTAGGTACAATTTTCGCATATCTGATCTTCAACTTTTCTTTAACATCTCTCAGAACTTGAAGCCGCAAAAAAGTGAGTGTAGAACAAATGCTAATTCCTAACCACCGTAAACTCGTAACAATGCGAATTACTGAGGATCCACAGGACAAATTATGGGCTGATGATTTGGTATTGAAAACTAAATATTTGCATTTATCAACATTCAAAAACAGACCAACATCCCGAAACATAATAGAAATACGTTGCGCAGATAGCACTGCACCCTGTTGTACTCCAGATTGAACTGGTATATTACCGCAGTACCCTGTTCCAGATTTTAAACGAAGAAACGAATTACTATACCAAAATTTAAGTATCTGATGTATCCGATAAAAGATGTTGATAGTGTATTTATTCACTCTGATACTTAGATTTTGTGAATGTTATCCGACGTATCCACCAAAGGTTGTTAATACAGGATTTATTCACTCTCATACTTAGATTCTGTCAATGTTATCCTGTGTATCCGACAAAGGATGTTGATAAAGGATTTATTCACTCTGATACTTAGATTGTGTCAATATTATCCTATGTATCCGACAAAGGATGTTGATAAAGAATTTATTCACCCTGATACTTAGATTTTGTCAATGTTATCCTATTATTCACGCTAATACTTAGATTTTGTCAGTGTTATCCTATGTTTCCAACAAAGGATTTCTGATAAAGGATTTATTCACTCTTATACTTAGATTTTGTCAATTTTATCCTATGTATCCGACAAAGGATGTTGATAAAAAATTTATTCACTCTGATACTTAGATTTTGTCAATGTTATCCTATGTATCTGACAAAGGATGCTGATAAAGAATTGATTCACCCTGATACTTAGAGTTTGTCAATGGTATCCTATGTATCCGACAAAGGATGCTGATAAAGAATTTAATCACTCTGTTACTTAGATTTTGTCAATGTTATCCTATGTATCCGACAAAGGATGTTGATCAGGAATTTGATCACTCTGATACTTAGATTTTGATAATGTTATCTGACGTATCCGAGAAAAGATGTTGGTACAGGATTTATTCACTCTGATACTTAGATTTTGATGATGTTATTCAATGTAGCCAATAAAGATATTGCTAATGAATTTATTCACTCTGATACTTAGATTTTGTCAATTTTATCCGAAGTATCTGACTACGGATTTTGATAAATGATTTATTCACTCTGATACTTAGATTTTGATAATGTTATCCGAGGTATCCGACAAAGGAATTTGGTAAAGCATTTATTCACTCTGGTACTTAAATTTTGTCAATGTTATCCTATGTATCCCACAAAGGATATTGATAAAGAATTTAATCACTCTGATACTTAGATTTTGTCAATGTTATCTGACATATCCAACAAACGATGTCGATAAGCGATTTGTTTACTCTGATACTTAGATTTTGTCAATGTTATCCGACATATCCAACAAACGATGTTGATAAAGGATTTGTTTACTGTGATACTTAGATTTTGTCAATGTTATCTGACGTATCTGTTAATCGGATGTTGATTAAGAATTCACTCTGATACTTAGATTTGCCTGAAATTTATCCCTTAGTTGATATGCAAATAATATTTTAGGCCTTCATCTCTATTAAATAATTAGTTTAAGAAATTTCAACTCACTACTCTACATGAGTACCTCTAAAATAAAAAATGATATGTCCCTATTAAATGA
Source organism: Artemia sp. Qi Xiang Cuo (assembly GCF_049724085.1). NCBI lineage: Eukaryota > Metazoa > Arthropoda > Branchiopoda > Anostraca > Artemiidae > Artemia > Artemia sp. Qi Xiang Cuo. Next base: position 22,080,277 of record NC_142795.1, read on the forward strand.
GTTAGCATTTCAATATATTGGTTTCATAGTTTATAAGAAGTTTTTTGTTCAAACTTCTATCTACTTTCAGTAATCATTTTAAGAAATTTAAAATAATTATTCTCAATGCATACCTAGAATGTAAAAAATAATATGTTCTTCGTAATGGAATTAGCGTTCTCAGATATGGGTCCCTTAGTTGATAAGAAGTTGACTCTTCAAGCTTTTATCTATTTTCAGTAATCAGTTCCAAAAATTCAGAATTATTTCTCTCGAGGCATCCCTCCAAAATATAAATAATAATATGTATCTCTTAATGGAGTTCCCAATCCATGAGATTTATCCCTTAGTTGATAAGCAATTAATATTTTAAACCTTCATCTCTTTTAAATAATTATTTTCAGAAATTTAAAATAATTATTCTCAAGACATCCCTCAAAAAAAAAAAAAAAAAATATGTATCTATTAATGGAGTTAGCATTCCCTGAGATTTATCTCTTAGTTGATAAGCAATTAATATTTTAAGCCTTTTTCTCTTTTAAATAATAATTTTCAGAAATTTAAAATAATTATTCTCAAGACGTCCCTCCAAAATAAAAAATAATATGTATCTCTTAATGGAGTTTCCATTTCCTGAGATTTATCCCTTAGTTGATAAGCAAATAATATTTTAAGCCTTCATCTCTTTTAAATAATTATTTTCAGAAATTTAAAGTAATTATTCTCAAGACATCCCTCCAAAATAAAAAATAATATGTATCTCTTAATGGAGCTACCATTTATATCTACGAGATATTATTATATCTCGTATTAGTTGATAAGTAATTAATATTTTAAGCCTTCGTCTCTTTGAAATAATTATTTTCAGAAATTTGTAATAATTATTCTCAAGACATTCCTCCAAAATAAAAAAATAATATGTATCTCTTAAGGGAGTTACCATTCCCTGAGATTTATATCTCTTAGTTGATAAGCAATTATTATTTTAAGCCTTCATCTCTTTTAAATAATTATTTTCAGAACTTTAAAATAATTGTTCTCAAGACGCCCCTCCAAAATAAAAAAATGATATGTATCTCCTAATGGAGTTACCATTCCATGGGCGTAGGGAGGGGGGGCAGGGGGCAGCTGCCCTCCCCCCTTAGACCTTCAAATTTACATTAGATATGGCTGAAAAAGCAGATGGTTGGAAAAGCAGTTGATAAAAGACCCTCCATCACACTATCGACTGCCCCCCTAGACAATATGCTGCCTACGCCCATGTACCATTCCCTGAGAATTCCCTGAGATTTATCTCTTAGACATCAAAATGTACTTTTTTAGGAATCTACCCTACCCAACTACTTCTATTACTACTAACAACTCACCACAGCACCAAGCCACCTGAGGCCAACACAGCTATGCACGCTTCTCCTCCATCTCCATCCCAATCTATTCGAATCATACCTCTTTACAGCCTCCCAGGATATTCCTATTTCCTTTAAATCTTTCTTTATTACATCCTCCCACCCCAGACGAGGACGACCTACTTTCCGTTTAGCCCTATACAGTTGGCCAAAAATGACAATCTTCGGCAATCTGTCATCCTTCCCCACCTAAACAATATCTCAATCCCTCCCTCATTATAGCTGATACTTCTGATCACTGATCACTAAACGTAGCCTAATTTCGTTACAAATAAAGCAAATCAACTTGGATGAATCCAGTACTTCCACCGTGTGCTATTACTTCTTTAGCAACTGGGAAGCCTAAAATATATTAATTGATACTTTTAAATAAATTAGCTTCCCAGAATTTTAAATTACATATCACTTATACACTAGAATCTAAAGGCTTCATCTCTTTTAAACTATTTCCCAGGAAACCTTATTAAATGTGATAAATTCTGGAAGGAATAATTTATGTCTCACCCTGTAGGAAACCATAATCTGCGATTTATCGAAACACATTCCAAGCATTATCGATTTTTTAGATCTAGGCTCTTACATGAATTCCTGGAAAAGTAGTCTGACGTCATTCCCCGCAGTATTCATTATGCTTAGAAACATCTCTTGGCCAGAAATGGGTGTGGTCTTGTATAGTTAGAAACTTTACCTTTATCATAAAGATTGTCATAAAGAAAGATTTAAAGGAAATGGGAACTTCGTGGGCGGGTGTAAAAAGGGAGGCTTTGAATCGATTGGGGTGGAGGAGGAGCGTGCGTAGCTGTGTTGGCCTCAGGCGGCTTGGTGCTGCGATGAGTTGTTAGTAGTATTAGTAGTTACCTTTATCACTACTAACACTGCAGGGCCGGCGCAGACAGAATAATAGTCAAGAATCGTCGTTAATGCGATTACTTACTTATTGTCTCCAACCTATTCCTATTTTCTAACGATTATCTAATAACGTCAATTGGGATTAGTGTTGATACAATCTGTGCTCTAATGCTTTGTGTCTTAAATTTACTGTTGCAGACAGCTGAACTTACTGTGTTCCAGGTACTAGGCGCATATATATAAAGTACCAGGAGCCCGGCACTTTGGCACTCGGTAGGCTTGTATATATGGATTCTCATTGTCGCTTGTCTTCTAACCGCAGACAATTTGAGCTTTTTCTTGATGTCATGACGTCACTACAGGTTCGATAGAGCCATCCTGGGAAAAATACAAATTCTTTCTTAAAGTTGTGACTTAAAATAGTGTATTGTGACCTATTTAGATCGTTCTTGTGGCCAGAAATGTCAATCTACCAGTTTTAAGAAGAAGAATAACTATGTAGCTACTCTTTCCTCAGGAAAATGGAGGGCTCCACAGGGAACCCATAGAACGTTCATGGGTCCCAATGACTCTTAATCAATAGTTGCGCTGTTTATGGCATCTATGTAGGTTTGTACTTAGTTTTGGGCCACATTGTGATAGCGTTGAAGACTGTGGTGGCGTTCCAACGAAATATTTCTTTCTTCTTCACTTTCATTTTTGACGCGTTCTGATTTTTGCTGTCGCTTGGCTTATAACATCAAAGTTCTTTGTTTTTAACTCCATTGTTGACACGTTTTGGTGCTTTTTTCTCACGATTGCTTGTAATTCTCACTGACGCTTATCTCTTAACCACTATTTCATTGTTCTCGCTGTGATATATCTTTTAGCCGTATATTTATTTGTTATTCACATTTGTTTTTAAGTAATTTCAATTCTTGCTTCCGCTTATCTTCAAACCGTACGTTTCTTTGTTCTTCACTTTTGTTTTTGAGTCGTTGTAATTGTTGATTTATTCTTTATACATTAGCTAATCGGATTTGTCTTGCCACGTATTATAGTCTAGGTTGTTCATAGGTCTTCTAGGCATTATGAAACTACTTAAAACGCCTTTTGTAAATAGACTAATTACACTGGGAAAAATACGAATTGTTAGATACAACCACCATGGGAAAAATGCAAATTCTTCGTTAAAGTTGAGACCTTTTTAGGTCGTTTTTGTGGCCAGAAATGTCAATGTGCTTGTTTGAAAAAAAAAAAAAATATTTCGCTGATTTTGAAGCCCGACCCCGGCACTCGGCAAGGGGTAACCTTGTATATATTGAGTGTCGTTATAAGTAACAACCTTCAAATGAGTCAGCTTTGTTTGCTACCCTTTCCTTTGGTGAATGGAGGGATCTCCAGGGAACGCGTAGAACCTTGAAGGGTCCCAATGACTTGTAATAAACAGTTGGGTTGTTTATTGCATCTTTGCAGGTTTTAACTGGGTTTTGCGCTAAATTTTGTTGGCGTCGAAGATTGTGATGGCGTAGTTCTTCTAACGTAATATTCTTTTCTTCTTCAATTTCTTTTTTGACTCGTTGTGATTTTTGCTATCGCTTGTCTTCTAACAGCACGATTCTTTGTTTTTCACTTCATTTTTGACACGTTCTTATACTTGTTTTCTCACGATTGCTTGTAATTCTCACTGCTGCTTATCTTTTAGCCACAAATCATTCGATTGGAAATCAGAAGTTTTCGTGCCTTTTTTGCTTATTAGAAAGTTATCACTGTTATGATCTTGCCTTAGCACCATCAGGCTTTCATCTGTTTCCAAAACTCAAGGAATTTCATTACCTTTTCACATGAGTTTATTTTCTTCTCAGGATTCCAGCCGACTCGAGCCACCCGATTTGCTTCATTCCTGAGATGTGATAGTTTTTGTGACTTCTTGGAATTTCTTCCTAAAGCACTGGATAAACACTGCAGAACCACAACAGGTCAAATTTGTTTGGTAAATAATTTACTTTTTATCTACAATCAATGAGGAAGGATTTCGAACTTTAGAACTTGTGCGATCCGGCTTATACTAAGATGTCTTTTCGGTTAGTTCAACATCATAGGTAGCGCAACGGCGCTGTCTAAGTAAATAACGATGTGGGCATAATATTTTTTTCTGACCAAGGCACTCTGTGCCTTGTCACAGAAACTTCAAAAGGGTCTCATTCGATTGGAAATTGAAAGTTATAACGCCCATTTTAAGAGTCCATAGTGATTCAAGGGCAACCAGACCTCTACTCCCCCCCCCCCATTCCCCTAAACACATTCAATCAAATTTTTGAGATCGCTGTTTCGTTCAACATGGTTAAAAGGTTCAGTAATTATGCCTTTGAGGATGAAAACCCCTCCCACAGCCCTCAGGGCAAGGGTTGTAGGTTATACCGCTTGGGAATACAAGGTGTTTATGGAAGGGGTGGTCGTATTAACTTTGAAGGGGCTTATATTATTAGAAATCAGAAGTTTTAGTGCCCTTTTTAAGAGTTTAAGTGATCGAAGAGTAACTAGCCCTTCCCCCCACATACACACGTCCTCTTATCCCCAAATGCATCCGAAAGAAAATTTGAGATAGCTATTTGGTTAAAAAGAACTCCAAAGACCATATAAAACGCCGTCGGAGTTGACACAATCCCCAGAGCCTGGGGGCAAGGGTTTTAAGCCATGGTCCGAGGGCATATAAGGTTTTTATGGAAGGGGTCGTCGTATAAACTTTAGAGAGGCTCATTTGATTGAAAATTGAGAGTTCTTGTTCCCTTTTAAATGAGTGCCTGTCAATTAAGCTTTATGGCTAAATAATTAACAATAAATTCAAATTGCATCAAAATGATCCTGGATCCGCCCCTGGACAGATCATATAAAACTAAAAGGAATGCAAAGAAAGTGGAGAAAGAATTAAAATGTGAATTAAAGAGGTGTGAAGTGGAGGCCATGGATGAAATTGGTAAAAGATATAGAAGAACCAACCAGACGGCATAATAGCAATATCTTGTACTGGCATGTTATTTCGGTCACATATGCAGTGACCGTCATCAGTAGTTATACTACTGATCTACTCACCTACATATCTAATATTTTTTGTGACATTTATCACTGTTTATCAAAAGGATTTATCTCTATTTGAACTTGTATTTATAGTCATGGAAAGGCAGTGTGGTCTTCCAAATTATGTAGCCGTAGTTGTATTGGGCTAGTTAAATATCTCCATTAACATGCCTGAAAGTTCCAACATAATACTCAAAGCCGTTTATAAGGTATTACTGATACGTCCTTTTGCAACTGCATGCACATAGTGTTATGATTTGGTTCAACTTCCCTGACAACATTTCCTGAAGTTTTCACCTTAATCTCCTTAGTTTTAGCAGTACCATAGTCTTGGCAGTAGTAGTAGTAGTCATAGTAGTAATAGTAGTATTGGTATTATGGACTAGTTGCGTGATTTCGTCAAAATCCTGGGGAGGGGGGCAAAGTTGGAACCAATTTTTTAAAATCCATTGAAAATGACAGCGAAAACAGAAAAATGAGCCGTATAGTACCATAAAGATAAAGATTCATTAAAGAAAAGTGACCCGTTTCTGTAAATTATTGCATTATGTAGGCTTATTTTAGTTTTGACCGGATTTTTAAAGAAATTAAATTTTACATGAAGGGGCAAAATGAGGTCTGGAGGGGGGGGGAATAAGGTATGGGAGGGGTATTGGAATAAGGTATTGGAAATTGAAAGTTCGACTGTCCCCTTTAAGATTTAAAAGTGATCGGAGGGCAACCATCACCCTCCCACGCCTTTTTTCACCCAAATGCATCCGATCAAAATTTTGAGATAGCCATTTTATTTAAAGGACTTCTAAAGTTAAATAACAATGCCTCCAGGTTTCACAACCCCCAGCCCCTTGTGCAAGAGCTGTAAGTCATGCCAGTTGCCTATTGTTAATACATGTTTTTTTTTTTCAAGAATAGAGGGTGTGTGTAATCCTGGATATCCGAAAAATCTTCGAATATTAAGGTGAAACTATTAAGAAATGCCGACAAGAATTTCAAGTCCAATAAAAAAATAGTGTTTCTTTTATTAGGTGTGAAAATTAAATATCAGTAATATCTAAAGAGCAGCTGATGGCATCGGCCTTACACGAAGACGTATATGCAATATCTCAAGAACAGCTGAGGGTATTAAGTAAACTTTCAGGCACTGTTTAGAGGGATTTAAAAAAAATTGTCGGAGTGCAACCAGTCACCTCTCAGGTCTTTTTCGATTGCAATCTCCCCAAGGACATATGATCAAAATATGTTATCTAAATTCACAAAATCTGAAAGATTTCTAAAACGGATGTTTATTACTCAACGTTCAGAAAAAGTATGATTGATCTGAAAAAAAAGAGAAATAAATCTGGCTTTAATGCTTTGTTGCGTCCATTTTTTTTTTTTTTTTTTTTTTTTTTTTTTTTTTTTTTTTTTGTGACAAGAAAACAAAGTTTTTTTATGAATGATCTTGACAGCATTTATATCATGACTTTAAAAAACAAATAATTCCAACAAGGTTAACCATTAAAGATTCGAACTTGTGTTTTACCCCTTGATATTGCCTCATGCTTGTAGAATAATGAAAAACTGAACTAATGGTTATAAACATGGTTTGCCGCTTGGTTAGAAATTTGTAACTTTATTGTTGTAACCATCATTGATATTGTCGTTGTGAGGCTGAATTACTGTAACGACGTTTCTAAACTGGCTCTCTTTTCCAGGTTTTTGAAGAGGCAGAGAAGCTTAGAGATATAGATGAAACAATACTATCATAACTACTACGTCTTCAGGAATTCACAAATTTAAATATTTGTGTCATTCTGATCAGCTGTATCCCTTTTGAGAAGTTCAGATCTGGGACTGGCTTTAGAGAACCGTTTCAGATCCATTTTCCACAATATAAAAAGGGTGATTTTTTTTATGACTCATTTTTTTGAAAGTCATATAGATTTAGTTGAATTTAAGTTGAATTAATATCAGTTCTTTGAAAACTAAATAAAAAAAAACAAGTTTTTTCTTAATTGAAAGCAAGGAGTAACATTAAAACTTAAAACGAACAGAAATTATTACGAATATGAGGGGATCGCTTCTCCTCAACATCTCGCTCTTTACGCTAAAATTTTTTAGTACTTAAAAAAAAGCTTCTTATTGTTCTAATTAAAGGAACATAGTGTTTCAGGAGTCATTCTTAAAGAATTGGGACAAAATTCCAACTTTAGCGTAAAGAGCGAGATGTTGAGGAGGAGCAACCCCCCCCCCCCTCATTTACGTAATAATCTCTGTTCGTTTTAAGTTTTAATGTTGCTTTTTACTTTCACTTGAAAAAACGTGTTTTTTTCTGATCGTTTTTTAAATAATGCTAGGAAATCTTACAACGTCTCTAAGGAAAAATCCTTCCTCCTGACTAATTTTTTTTTTAGATCAGTGGTCCTATAATTATGGTGAGCGTACCCCTTCGGGGTACGGAAAATTTTTTAGGGGGTACATGGCCGGCCAACAAAAAACAAAACAAAAAACAATCCTTTAATTCTAGGAATGGTAATTTTAATTATATTTTAGCTGTAGTTTACTTAGCAGACCTATCGGTAACTGAGAAGGGGTACCTATAATGTTATATGGGTAAAAGGGGGTACAGTGTCTAAATGAGTTTGAGGACCACTGCTCTAGACAATTAAATCCTGGTGAAAATTTACCCCGGACACTTACCCTTAACATTTCCACGCGTAAGATTGCATCGACAAAGAGAAAGCAAGAGATAAGAAAAATCTCGTATAGGAATTCTGGTAAATTCCACCAGTGTTTCCCCTTAAAAATTCACCCCCTGAAAACTTCCCTCCCCACGACAAATTTCCCCCGTGGAAAATCCCACCTGTAGAAAATTCACCCCCCCCCTCCTCCGAAAAATGTTTACCTGCTCCCAATAGAAATTACACTGATGAACAAAAGGCACCTTTTGTAATTTAAGGACTTCCCCAGGGACTGTGGAGGGCAATGATATCTCCAAAGGCATTTTAATTGGGCCTCACGGCTATGCTGAACGGAACGGCTATGTCAAAACTTTTATCAGAAGGGTTTGAGATAAAAAGGGCCTGAGAGGGAGTCAATTAACTTTCCAATTTTTTGGTCATATCAAAACGGCACAAGAACCTTTAATTTCCCTTCAAATGATCGACCTCCCAATATTTTGGGGCCACTGGCTTGATACGATCACCTCTAGAAAAAAAAAATAAACACGCATCTGTGATCTTTCTTCTTGCAAAAAAAAAAAAAATACAAATTCTACATTTTTGCAGGTACGAGCTTGAAACCTCTACAGTAGAGTTTTTTGATATGCTAAATTCGATGGTGTGATTTTCATTAAGATTTCTTGACTTTTAGGGGGTGTTTTTCCCTTTTTTCAAAGGTAAGGCAAGTTTCATCAGACTTGTAGCCCATGATGGGTAATGATTAAACTTAATGATACTTATATATTTGAAATCAAAATAACAATCCAATTCTTTTGATATATCTATTGGTATCAAAATTCTGTTTTTTAGAGTTTCGGTTACTACTGAGTAACCGGGTTGCTCCTTACTTACAGTTCGTTACCAGGAACTGTTTGAAAAAAAGAGGATGATAAAAACAATATAATAACGTTGATTGTCCTGTAATGAGCGTAAAGAAAACTTAGCAATGGGTATTCACTGTCAATGTTTTCGAATGAAACCTGACTGTTGGTTCGCAGAATCTGTTTTGGGATGGATAAAAGGGTCATCAACACGGTTAAGAATTGGCAAAAGTTTAAGGAATTCATAGGGGAGATTGTGAAATTTCTATGGCCGGGTCTGATTTTCTTCAGCTTATGGTAGGGGTTGGCTGTCCCTTAAAAGGACAGTTTTGGTCTTGTATTTTTTTTGAATTGGCAAAAGTTGTAGTAATTCATAGGGAATATTGTGAAATTTCTGTGTCCGGGTCAGATTTACTTCAGCTTAGGGCAGGGCTTTGATGTCCTTTAAAAGGATAGTTTTAGTCTTGTGTTGTTTTTAAGGATGGATGAGAGGGATTCCTTTGTACCTATCTCCGAAGGGAATTTTTCACATTCCAACCTCATAATGCATGAATTTTCCAGACAAACTAATTAGCTCTTAATGTACAAACACATAAGTTGTTTTTATCTAACCTTTTTTCTTTTTATAGAGGAAATTATGGACATCATGGTCCTAGACAAACCAGAAGACACTACAGAAGAATTTTATCGCAAGTACGTTCGCTTGCTTTTAAGTGTTTTTTGGACAGTTTGTCGGGATTTATCGGAGCTTCGTTATGTGGCCCAAATGAATTTTCAAAAGTACTGCCGGCCAATCACTGAAGGTCAAGCGGAAGTATCAGATCAACTTAAGCTTTGGAAAAATGCAGAACCCATTTTTCGTAAATCCCTATCAGCCATTTATTCCCGGGAGCTGTCGAACATTCTAAAAGATGATGATGAGGATGAAACAAATCAAAAATTAAAAGCTGTAGTGGACCTTCCCTTTTTTACTAAGTACTTATTGATAGCTGCGTTTTTGGCGTCTTATAATCCATCAAAGTATGATAAACGCTTGTTTGTGAAGCACCATGGGAAACAGAGGAAAACAAAATCTTTTATTGCACAAAAAGAACGCTATAATAGTCAGCTCTTAGGGCCCAAACCTTTTCCGCTCGATAGACTTTTGGCAATCTTTTACGCAATCGTTGAAGAAAAAGTTGCGCCTTCTGCCAATATTTTTTCACAGGTAATTGTTAAAGTTCTGTAATTTCTTTTGCAGTATAGTATTCTTTCTCTTCAAAAAATTTCTTAATACTTTACATATAAAACAAAATGTATTCCCAAGGAAGAACATTGGGGCCTTTTGTCCCTCCCCCAAAACATGAAAAATTATATTAAAGTCGCATTTTTTGGTTGCGTAATGAATAAAATGAGTCTTACAAATACAAAATTGACGTTATTGTGATTCAACCCCTCCCCATCCTTTTTTCAATCCTGAAAAATGTTGTGTTTTTTTTCTTGTAATTGGAGGACAACTACCCCCCCCCCCTTCTCCTCTAACGCCCACCATTTCCCTAAACACATGCAATCAAAATTATGAGATATCCATTTTGTTCAACGTAGTAAAATGTTCTGGAAATTAGGTCTTTGAGGATGATAACCCCCTAAATAAAATCAGGTTTTTAGATTTCTTTAGTTTTTTCCCCAAGGCATTGAGTCAATTGATTCAAGTACAAAAAAGCGACAATTTTGATAGCTTTCTCTTGCTTAAACAGCACTTTCCAGACAGTGAAATGTATGATCTGTTGACCTGCAAAGGTATATACGCATACGACTATTACTGTTCTGGCGCACGCTTAAGTGAGGAGAAACTACCTCCAATTGAAGCTTTTTACAATTCACTGACCAACAGTGAATGAACAGCCGAGGAGTATGAGTTTGCCAAGAAGGTGTGGTCCAAGGGGAATTGTAAGAATGGATGGGATTATTATAGACTGTATTTGGCCAGTGACATTTTAACTTTGTTGGATATAGTCTGTAAGAAAAAGGACCAGATTTATTCAGAATTCGGGTTTGATATAGGCTATTATTATTCCACACCTCATTTAGTAATGGATTTAATTTTAAAAATAAGCAGGGAGGAAATAGGCCTAATCACCGAAGCCCTTAGGGCAAGGGTTGTAAATTATGCCCAGGGGGTATATAAGGTTTTTATAGATGCCACTTCATTGGGGTGACCAAAATATACATGAAATGTACACATATGCATTTGTATAAAATATTATGTGTCAATTGACGTTACATTGACGTTACATATTAATATGTCCATTGACAACAAAATTGACGATATTGTGATGCGACCCCTCTCCATCCTTTTTTCAATCCTGAAAAATGTCCTGTGGAAACAGAAGTTGTGTTTTTTTTTTCTTGTTATCGTGGTTACCTAAGAGAGGACAATGCCACTTCATTGGGGTGACCAAAATATACATGAAATGTACAAATATGCATTTGTATAAAATATTATACAAAAAGTTTGGTGTAAGTATACAAAAAGTTACAAATACAAGTATCACAAAACATTTTATTCAGTTGTTGACTCCTCATTATCAATCTCCAAAAAGGTCGTAGAAACATTGAACGACATATTGCATATGAAAAAAAATATGAAAAGAAGAATATAAATCACAGGTTACTTAAAAAAAAATACTGCACAATATCACGAAAAAGCAGACACTCAGCATTATGAAATGATGGGGGTCGACTGTTATTAATATCTGATAATTTTTGCCCACCTCAACAACCTTTGCAAAGTATTAAACACTCCAAATTGTTTTTGCATAATTTTTTAGTTGTGGTACCACGGCGGAAGAATGAGTATGAATTTGCAAATCCGAAGGTATTAAATTCGTACTGATGAGATACACTTCTTTTTCAAACATGGTTAAAATTTAGAATGTTATGAGCCGTAATGGTCACAAAAGACGGAAAAAAAACTTATATAACGCCTTAAAATTACATTGCCCTTTGTTGCCAACAATCTTGGAGTAGTCAACCCGACTCTTTAGCCTTAAGTCCGAGATCAGCTGCGAACGAGTGAAACGCAAGCTGTTAGCGATAGCCTAGTGACCAAAAAGACAGGACAGAAGGAACGGAAAAAATTGTAACATGAAGGGTTAATAATGAAAAAAGTGGATATACACCAAAACAGAGATATTCGCAATTATTGACATTAAGATAAAGCCCATCATATGTAAATACATCACAAATGTAATATACATATTTAGTGAGGCTAGATTTGGATCCGAGGTAACTAAAAGGTCATCTTCATACGCTGTATATTATCAATTAGTAGACGGGCTAGTATTTACCTCATAAATTAGTAGAGAGGACGGATTTGAATCTGATACAACTAGAAAGTTATCAGCATATGATATGTATGATAAATTAGCGCAGAGGCTAGTATTTGGCTCCTAGATTAGTAGGGAAGCACATATAGAGAGCTAGATTTGGATCTGAGATAGCTAGTAAGTCATCAGCATATGATATATATATGATAAATTAGTAGAAAGGCTATTATTTGGCTCATAAATTAACGGAGAGGCAAACAAAGAGGCTAGATTTGGATCTCATAAAACTAGAAGGTCATCAGCATATGATATATATGATAAATTAGTAGAAAGGCTATTATTTGGCTCATAAATTAACGGAGAGGCAAACAAAGAGGCTAGATTTGGATCTCATAAAACTAGAAGGTCATCAGCATATGATATATATGATAAATTAGTAGAGAGGCTAGTATTTGGCTCATAAATTAACGGAGAGGCAAACAAAGAGGCTAGATTTGGATCTGAGATAACTAGGAAGTCATCAGCATATGATATATATGATAAACTAGTAGAAATGCTAGTATTTGGCTCATAAATTAACGGAGAGGCAAACAAAGAGGCTAGATTTGGATCTCATAAAACTAGAAGGTCATCAGCATATGATATATATGGTCAATTAGTAGAGAGGCTAATATTTGCCTTATAAATTATTAGAGAGGCTAGATTTGGATCTGATACAACCAGAAGGTTCCAACAATATATATATATATATAAAGAGCATTGCTGAGTGGAGTTCAGGTTGGATCAGGAATAAAATAGAAAATTCAGAAGACATTTTCATTGCGATTCTTCAGCGTGAAAGACTGTTGCTCCTTGAAGAACATCAAGGAGCTGAAAGAACTTCAAATTTGTTGTTGTCTTCTTTCTTTTTGTCTTAAGAGCGCAACAGTATCCAATTTTTTTTTTTGGGGGGGGGAGGGGGATACCAGTGTGGCTAAATTTCTATCCTCGAGAGGTTTGTCGAAAATAATGTAGGCGATAAGGGGTAACTTTGAAAACAGATGCGTGTTTAAATTAAGGTATTGGCATGAAAATTACCTAACTAAGGACTGTTTATTACTATTTATTTGAATTTAGCCAACAATCAGGAACAACAGTGATCAAAATCAGTTGTTTATCCTAATGTATCCTACTAATTGAAAGAATTGCGATTGGTTACCATATACAAGATAACCAAATAAAGTAATAATGGAGAGGTGGCCATTTACTCTACACTATACAAATACAAAAAGTGCATTGGAAAAATAAAGGGTTAGACTATTTTTATGACAGTCAACCATATTATGATCTAAACTGGGTCGATCATCGAGATTTATCAGTATGAAAGGCCATTCCTCCTGTGTCCAGGAACAAACATAATAGTTGAAGAGCTGGAATTAATATTCAATTAGACATCTGGTAATTAAGAGGTCTATCTATATTAGTGGCTCCAAGCCGGTTTTGAGCCATGTCCTCGTGATATTTAAATTTTGTTATTCAAAATGTTGCATGTATTTACCTGAAGGAAAGTGAAAAGGCCATTAACTTCGTATGTTTAGGTCGGGTGGTCCACTAGCCATATTTTATGCTAATAAAAATAGTGTCTGCATAAACCACCTTTTATACAATGCATGACGTTATTGCAATACTGTCATGTTTTGTGTTGCTCTTTAACTGCATATGAATGTGACGTCCATCACATGAAACTTTTTTTTTTTTCAAAACTAAGGCTCCAAAGTATAGTCAGTCAAAGGATACACGTCCTGCCAATGACCTGCCAAAATATTTCCGTGCCCGACTGGGCCTCCGAAATATCTTAATATTTTTTTATTTTTTTTTACTTCATTTAGAACTTTCTGTCAGTTTTTATTTTCTTCAAATATTAAATCTTCTGTCGTTAGAACAGATACTCTATTATGACACCTTCTTTGTTACGACACCTTCTGTTTTAATATTACAGATAATATACACACTCTGAAAAAAACTTAATCTTTATGGCTCACTTGCAGCATCTTCGGTTTCTATATACAATAGTGGAAAATTGCAGCTAGTGAAATTACTTTTCCAGCACATCGTTGAAGTTTCTGCTGAAAAATTATTATTGAAAATTTTTCTGCGGGGTCATTTGCGGCTCATTAACTTATCTAATCTGTTCTGTCAGTAACTCCGAGCCAATCACCAATATTCAGCTATTGTAACGATAGCTTGACAGTGTACAACGGGTACTTGAAGCCAAGAGGATTATTTCCCATTATTGAATGTTTGTTCATCTATGCTTGCACATAGTTTTGGAAAGCCTACCCAATTTTTGGCTTGGGTATCGAGTTGAACTTTTAGGAACGGGTTTTGTTTTCAGAGGGATATAAAGGGAGTCTGAACTTTGTGTTGAGGGGAAGAAGGCAAAAAGAATTTCTGGTTTACATTGAAATGCATATAGCACGTTTTTCTTTTTTTGTTTGTATATATTTTTTTTCTCTTTTCCCTTTCTTTTCGTTTTTTTTTCATTCGACGAGGTCATTGGCTAGTTGGCAGTAGGCCCATACTATTACTTATGTATTTATATTCACTCCCCGCAGCTGCCACCAAAAAAATAGAGACTTTGTTCTAGGGATCATTGTCTTAAGTGATGGATCATTTTGTCCCCAAGCTTTTTAGGGCCTCAATAGAGAGAATTTTCTCCTTTTCTCTATACAAGCTGCCACCATTTGTATAAAGTTTTGTATCTGGGGACTATTGTCTCAAGGGATAAATCTATCAAATACATTTATTATTAAACTAAATTACTGAGTATAGCAATCTTTTGGGTGCAACATTCATGGAAGTTTTCTCCTTTTCTACCCAGCTTCCACCGTGTGCATAAAGACTTTGATCTTGGGACTTTTGTCTCGAGTGATGGATCATTTTGCCATCATTCTTCAACGGGCAACACTCAGGATAGTTTACTACTATTGCTAATAATAACTCACCGCAGCACCAAGTTGCTTGAGGCCAACACAGCTACGCACGCTCCTCCTCCATCCCAATCTATTCAAAGCCTCCTTCTTTACACCCTCCCAGGAAGTTCCCATTTCATTTAAATCTTTCTTTCTGACTGGATAATTTACTCACATTCTCTTTCCAGCTAACACCATATGTATAAAGACTTTAATCTGGGTGTTATTGTCTCAAGTGATGGATCTGTCAAAAATATTAGTTAATTGTTCAGTTTAGCAAACCTTTTGAAGGCAGCAGTCAGGGGAATTTTCTTCATTTTTCTCCCAGCTACCACCATATGCTTTAAGACTTTGATCTGGGGACCATTGTCTCAATTACTGGTCCATTTTTCCAACACTATGTGTTTCCCCAATGACCACCTGCGCCTCCTTATTTCAAGATTTTCTTCTTTTTACGTGAGCTATTTTCGAAAATATTCACTTAAAGTAGTTTTTTTTTTTAGCAGTTTATTAGGATTTCAGGTTATATCTTAGAGTCTTCTCCCTACACATTTATCTTAGTGTTCAGTAGGCTAGTGAAGGGTCATAAATATAAGTAGAAATGATTCTATAATAGTAATTATAAGTCTATAATGAATTTATTCTGCTGATTATATTTATAGAAATGATTCTATACTTCCAAATTAAAGCACATCAGGAATATTGTGTCAACTAGCTAGCTCCACTACTTATCTTCGAAGTTTAGGAACAGTTTGTCCCGGTGCTTGTTTATCTTATATATCTTATGTTATCTTATATGTAACTTCGATGGGACATAAAGCCCCAATGCAAAATCAGAAACCAGATAGCTGAGTTCATTCGAAAAGTGACGTAGCAAAAACCTGAATTCGTAAAATTAAACCAGCTTCATATGAGCGAAAAAATAACCAAGCAAATTATACTGTACTTGCTTAATAGTCAAATTATATTCTATAAGAAATGTGCAAATAACTGATTATTGTGAAACTATTTAAAATATAGATTTTAAAGTTTTCCCGTTCTTCAGATCCGCGTCCCCTTTGGCTAACCGGGGAAATGTCTGACACCCTAAACTAAATTTCGCAGTTTAAGTTCAAATTGTATTTATGATTCATGAGGAAGTTAATTTGCTGTTCCAAATCTGAGAAAAAACTGGAGTTTTCAATGGATCATTTTGGGCTCTATGTTCCATAGGTCCTTGGTGAGTTGTTTTATCTTGAAAAATGGCCTTTCAGTTAACTGATCAATGTTTTGATGGTTCCACGTCAGCTAAAACCTTGCTACATCTACCAGCCTCTGCAGTTGTGTAGCCTGTATTAGTATACTTTCTTTACGTTTTCTTCTAGGTATCATCTCTGGTTACTCTTCGGCTTGTCAGTCGCATTGGACATAGCATGTTGGAAAACCCGAAATATCGGTGTGCCGTCAATCTTGACTTCATTCGAAAGATATCTCGAACTGTAGGTTTTGAAATTATTCCATATTTGTACGATCGGGGTATTTCGACATAAAACTTGATGTATCGTATTAATTACGTTTTATCTCCCTTTTTACTTTTGAATAAATATTTTTGCCAGCCTTGTAATCCTGTTTAGGGAAATCATGTTAGGATTTAATCCACCAATGAGCTCTGGCCTTAGTTACTCCTGAAAATTAGTCATTCAGACCTTTTTCTGTTTAAATATTTTTAAAAAATGTGTTCTATAACTGTTCATATTTAAATGGCTTGGCATTAATATGCGAGAGGTCAAGGGAGGGGTCTCAAGAAGGGATATTTCCCTCCTGGAATGTGTTAAATTTCTCTAGCAAAATTTAGCTCAAACATTCGACATTTAGTCCTTAAAGGGGAGGGGATTATCATGTCCCCTCCCTTCTAGGTTATCATGATGGTTGTACGAAGGGGCTCAGTCTAATTGAACCGAATGAAAAAAAAAATGATTTTTCACATTGACTAAGTAGGCCTATGACACTGGTTTATATAAGGTCGTAAGAATTTTTTTTTTCTGATTGGTGTTGATTGATTTGAAAACCTTTTTTTGGCATTTTTATTGAAAAAATAGAAAAAAGATAACCCCTTCCTAGATATACAAAATACATTGCCCCCTCCCCTTTTCCGCACCCAACATTTTCCTGAATCGACACCACTGAATCGAAAAAATCGACTAGTTCCACTTTACAACACCTAATGCTTAGCTGAAAATTCCATGAAACATTTTCCGCTCCTGAAGTTCTTCGGCCGTGAATCCACTTTTGAGTTGAATTGTTTTTTTATTCTGCTTTCAGCTCTATCAAGTCCAGTTTTTTAATTAGGCATATTTTAGGCGAAACAATTGATTTAACTATATCTTTGCATATTCATACATATATTCCAAATAAAAAATTAAAAAAACGATTGATAACCTTAAGGAAAAACGACAGAAATAGTTTTACAACCAAGAATATTTTTTTTCAGAAATCAATTTGAGCAAGTACATTGGGAAAAAGAGATTATTGTCCTATACTTCGGTGTTAGAGAATGATTTAAATCCACCGGTTATTCTTGTGACGCCTATCGTCACATTTTCCCCCTTCACATGGGCAAGAGGGGTCTACTTTCGGATATTCAAGGAGCGTGGGCTATATAATCATTTTTTCTCCAAATTACTGGGGGGGAACTGCCCCCTTTCCCCTCCCAAACGACGCCCCTGAATATCTCCTTCATCATTATGAGAAAAAAATTGGCAGATACCGCTAATTTCCCTTGATTGTCCTTATGCGACAGGTTTGTTAAATTGAAAGACCACGGTGTTGGAACACAAAATCAAATGAGGAAGAGAGCTGCAATTGAAAACAACTAATGACAAAGGAAATTGGAAGAAAAAAAGGTCCGTTGAATTGTTTCAATTTAATGCATTCCAAGATTACCTATCAAACAAGCCCAATCCCCCATTACTCATCGTTAACGTTTCAAGGGACGTAAAATGACCTCAGATGTTAGGGATATTACTATTTGAAACGGTCACGATTAGTTACCGTATAAGTTACACCTGCTAACCTTGTAAAATTCAGGATAAGCGACGTCATATGTAAACAAAAATTCAATCTTCTTAAAAGCGGAAAAAAAATCTATGGAATTGTATTCAGAGTACAAGAAGGGACAATAATTGTGAGATATGACACATATAAGGGATTTGTAAGTAAGCTATGTTCACATTGGAATACACATGATTAGTGTTGTTAGTTACCTAGTTGTTCATAGTGTTTCAACTAACAAGTTGCCGGATAAGTATTTGTTGTTATCTTTTACAGATTGCACCCGGGCTAGTTAGTGTTAAGCCGATAAGTCGCATAAGGCGTACTCGAACGTAATAATAGTGTCTTTCTTGGCTAACCCATAATGGAACAGGAGATTAAACAAGACAAAAAAAAACTGCACCTTGTTTTTAAATGTATATTATTTTCAATTTAAAATCAAAATATCTATAAAAAAAGTGTGAAGTAAAGGTGTCCCTGAGAAAAAAATAAATCTTAAATAACCTTTTCAACTCAACAGTTTTGATACAAGGAGAACACAAACCTAGCGAAAGCAAATACAATAAAAACAACGAAGAAACAATCGTTTTATAGCATTTATTGAACCGTAAAGCCAAAATTTATCACTTATTAATAATATAACATGAGATCTTCAATAAACATCACGTTAATAGCACTCAAAGATTAGGAACTGAAAAAGTTTAAAATAAAGATGGACAATATATTCACCAAGCAGGGTATTGCTAGAATTTACATGAGTAATTCACGACCAACCGAACGAATAATACTACTAATTTGTTCTTCTAATAAAAAATATGAATCATTCCGCCTTTGGATGGGGCTTATTCATACGACAGTCGGATATGGCATATGAAATACAAATGTTAGGTGATATACAAGAAGATTTATTACTTCTTTCACCGTCATGCTATGTAATGCAAAGTTGAAAAAAGAAAATACTTTGCCACTTCTTGATTTAGTATATCCACATAATAATCACGAATAAAATGGTTCACTGTTTGGGAATATGTAGGTGCCGTAGCCGGGATTATTTTTCGGGGGGGGGGGGGGGGCAAAAAAAATTGTAAAAAATTTGTTTGTATGCATTTTTGCTACGTTTTTCGAGTCGTACAAGATTTCGGGGGGTGGGGGTCAAACACCCCTAACCTCCCTTGGATGCACCTCTAGCCTTAAATTTTCCACTGCAGTCCTCTGAAAAAGCAGACACTAAGGAAACGGAGCTTGAAGTCTGTGAAATTGAATTAAGAAAAATCTTTTGCAAAAATTTCACCCATACAAGCAATAAGGTGTTCACAGCACAAAAAAAAAAAAACAAAAAAAAAACTACAACGATGTAATAAAAGACAAATCAAGAATTTAAAACTGAAAAACGCCAGAAAACTAAAAGTACAATTATTTTTGCAATGGTGGTGGGTTTTATATATTACTACAATCCCCAAGATAACTTTCTTTTTAGAATTTTGGGTTTTACTAGATATTGGCGAGGAACTATCGACTTTAGGGCAACCAGGCGTTTCCCTCTTGATACCCAGGAAGTTAATTTCTAGGACTAAAGAGTAAGACTCGAGTACCTGGAGTTCTGAAGTCAACGGCCCCTAATATTAATCTTTTCAAGAAATGAATTAGTGTATAAAAAGAACGGGATTGGTGTTTCAGAGGATTTTTTTTTAAATTTTCCAACAACAAAATTTTGAAGGCTACACTACAAAAATGTGGGTACACTTTTTCAAATCTAGCTTCTGTCAACGCCAATATGGGAGTCCTTAGAAAGATTGAATAATGATAACATAAAAACTAACATTTTCGGCGTTATAGAATCCAATAATTTTTTTTTCATTGTTGCACTATTTTTAGGGGCAACCGTAGTATTAAGGAAATAACTATAATAGAAAATTGATAAGGCCTCATAAAAATATAATTTTTTTTTCTGAAGACCAGCCTTCTTAGATATTCCGCTTTATACCATCCTTCTGTAAAAATACATGGACTGTTTTTTTATCATATGCAGTGGCGTCAACTGGGGGGGAGGGGGGGTATTTTCGACCCCTTCCTAGATTTTGAAATATACGTTTTTTGGGGCTGGGGAGGATGTTTTCATTGAAAAATGCATTTTTTGGTAATGTTATTGGACGAATTAGAACGACGACAAATCTACCCCCTTCCCTATATTTTGAAAAAGGCATTCCCCCCTAAACCACCGTGAATTAACGCCAGTGACCACATTTAATACTCATGACATGCAAATAAGAAAATCTCAACCGCAATAATCATTTATTAAAAACTAATTATTTACTGCAAACTAAACTAAAATAGGCAAATTTACAATTAAAAACAAAAATGTTGGACAAATTATCTGTAACCGTGTCAGAGATGGGATTCTACCAACGTCCAAACCAAAATGGGAGGTAGTAAACTTCTTAAACTGATGGAAAAACTAAGAGATCCTTCCTAAATGTCGAGTAGGGCTATAATATATTACAAGCTCAATTACTTATTACAAACTATGTCAAAATAAAAGAATTCTACCTAGTATATTATTATCAGTTAAATACAAAATTTAATCATCTTTATATCGGGTACTTACCTTTTACGGGTACTTACCTCGGACCTCGGACCAAGAATTATTTTTACAAAAATGTGGGTCGGTCTTGTTTTCAAAATTTCAGCATACCATTTGATTCAACAGAATCTGATCCCATACAGATAGTTTTATATTTCCACCTAGATGCGAGGGGAATTCAATAAAATTACGAGGGAGTTCTGCAATGAGCACAAATACGATCACAGGCATGACGCACACTGACAAAGAGAAAATTCTCATGTGGCAGCTTGAAAATATCGTAGGTATTTAGAAAAGCTTTATGACACAATGTAACACAATGCCCTACTTATGAAGAACATCTGTGTACATACTTATAAAGAACATGTGCAGCTGTCTGTGCAGCTTTACATCTCTAATGATTGGTTGGAGACCATAT
The DNA here is from genome assembly GCF_049724085.1 of Artemia sp. Qi Xiang Cuo. Lineage (NCBI taxonomy): Eukaryota > Metazoa > Arthropoda > Branchiopoda > Anostraca > Artemiidae > Artemia > Artemia sp. Qi Xiang Cuo. The sequence goes on from NC_142795.1 coordinate 22,101,376, forward strand.
TCGTTAAACCTACCGCCATTTCGTTTTTATTTTTTCCCGGAAATAAAGAGGGAGTTAAAAAAAAAAGAACTCATTTTCAACCAAAGGAGAGGAAGAAAACTGGCGAAAATTTTTAGACGGTTTCAGTTGGTAAGCTACGACAGTCTCCGGTCGCTAAGAAACATCTGCAGTAATGCACGGGTAGATAGAAATGAAGGTAATTTGCATGTTTTCAGTTAGACCAGCTACAGATAGTTAACGACCCTACTGTAAACCAAAAATTTTCAAATCAAACTATTATTATTTAAAGAACAAAAGAGAACCGGTGACATATTCCAGAATTTTAGCAGATTCTGCTGGTATGGGATTAAAAAAATATGTTGAGGATAAAATAATTGTTAGGAAGGTCGTCTCAAGTGTACACAATCGGGTAGCGCTGAGGTCTTTCTACTACATTTTTTAAATCAAGAGTTATACAAATTGCTTTGATTTTGTGCAATATTCTAAAGTATGTGTGTCTAGGCCAGTACAACTTATAATATATAAGAGGCAAAAATGAATCTACGCAGAAAACCTGTTCCAAGTAAAGCTTTAACTTCTCATGATGAGTATTTGCGGTGAATAAAAAAGGCAAACACTCTTAATTATACACATACACAAGATTCGTTCCGGGAGAAAGTGGGCACTACTTTGAAAAACAGCAATAATAGGTGAGCTTTACAGCGTAGACAAGAAATAATAAAGACAACCTTGTGATTTAGGTGAGAGGGGTGCAAGTCCAACCCAGCCGCCCCCTCTTGCGTGCATGCCTCATTGTAATTAATCAACAGCAATTTTGGATATAAAAAGCAATCAAACATTTTATGTCACACAACTAGTCAGAGAGAGCAGAAGCCAGACGTCCTGCTTGACACCCAACATCCTCGCTTTGGTGAGCACTCGACAGAGCAAGGGCCTTCACTTGCATACGCTCCTTTGAACCAACGCCAAATATAGCACTTAACCTGAAAAACAAAATCATTTTTTTATTATATTCTCTTGTTTCTTAGTCGAATAGGTTTTTTGACAACCATGCCATTTTAAGTCGGTGCTACTTAATTATAGTAGGTAAAAATATGGTGTTTGTAATGAAGCCAAAGGGTTGCATATGGTCAGCAATGTAAGAAATGAATTAATATAAGTCCCAGGAATTCTTTCTTTATATATCACAGTGTGTCCCACGCACCAAACAGATTTTTATAAAAATACACATGAATAATAGTTTTAATAATCATAACAGGTCCTAAAATTATCAAGTTATAGGAACATCTTCAAGGTAATCAAACAAGAAGGTCCGGAGAACCCCTAAATATGTGTTTCTTGTGACATTGCTAGTATTGACAAAATGAGAGCCAACAATTTCCGTCTCCCCAAATCCAGTCAGGACCATGATCTTCGGAGTTCGAATCCCGATGACGGCCTCCTCTATCCACTTCATTTCTAACCAATAGAGACTACTATATCAGTTTCATTGGCGGTTCAAATGATAAATTTCTTCATTACTAAATAATGTTGATAAATCATTGTGGTTAATAGAATCCTCAAAGATTGCATTGACATTGACATTCCCGTAGCTTTCATTCTCATGTAGAGCTTGCACAAAATGTACGTTGTCCGGGCAAAATTTCTTTTCAAAATAAATATTGGTATATAGTGCATATGTGTGACTTTTGGGGCACCCTGTCATTATATTTAAAATAACTAGTTTAGTTTCATTAGTCCGAAATGCAGTAAGTTTTCATTCATTACTTTTCATTCTTTAAATACAGTTACCTCAAACGCATGAAGTGTCAGCTGGCGAATCAATTAGCCAGTTAAAGATACAGCTTCTCAAACATACTAAACAGATTGCTTCGAAATTTTAACGATGTTCGAGGGTTTGAGGGACGGTAGCCTCTTCTTATTTGCAGTAGCCCTTATTTTCAAATAAGTGCTTTTGTTTTATTTTTTGTTGTTGTTATTGAAGAGAAACTTTTTGAAATTCAAATCATTTTCAGTAAAGCACAAATAAAACCTTTAATTATTGGAAATTTCTCTTCAGTTTAAGTTCGACTGATTATTCATTATAATTTCTGCTTGTTTAATGTTTGGCTCAATATATGCCTTTATTTCTGCTCGTTGTAGGTTTTAATAGTGATTTAACTTTTCTTCAAAAAACTATTTATCTAACATGTTTTGATAATCATTCAAACAGATGGCAGGTTGCCAGTTCAAAACCATAACCCATTCCCTCGACTACGACATCTTAAACAAATTTGGTTCCGCCTTATAGTTGCACAGCAAACGGTAAAAGAAAATATAACGACGTACTTATTACAAAATATTAGAGGAAACAAATAATGACTAGATAGAATTTGACTCCATGTCAGTAATTTCTTACATTTGTAAATTACTGATTTCATAGTAAAGCACATTAGTATTAGTATTCAGTATTTACTTATAAAGTAAGTTAATAAATAAGCTTATAATTATTGCCAAAAAAGTATTTTTGTTCTAATATTTTCTAATAAGCAGTCTTTTCTACACAGCTCCGTAACAGCAAATCGATTACAGAAATACCGTCTATTCATTAGTGAATATTATCAGTTTTTATTGACTAAAATTTTTCATTTGTTAGAAAAAATAGAAGGAAGATTCCGTTTTGGTCTTAAAAATTAATATTTTTTAGGTCATTTATTACATTACAGCTTTATTACATTACAACTAAAGAGACAGATATATATTTATTCACAAAAATAAGCAAACCACCAGCTGTCAGCTTTGGAAGAGTTGGATCGGTCTGGATTTCATGCATGTACACGGAATTGTCATTTAACGCCCTCTTTTCAGATATTTTATCTTATTCCGCGATCTTATAATTTATATACAAGGACATGTGATACTTTTTTGGGTCAAAATACCCAAAAAAGCAAGATACCTTCTCTTGTCCTTTGACTTTCCAGCTTATGAACTGATAGCTCGAAATCGGTTGTCAATGGGACGTGTAGGCCTGGCTTTTATTGTCATCCAGGATTTAAACTGGAAAATAAGAAAAGATTTGGATATTTGGAATGAAGGTAAGATAGAAACTCTTTAATATCGAAAATTCAGTTTGAAAACCGAGCTTTTATTTTTAGTGTTATACATAAACCACCAAGCGCACCATTTGATGAGTTTGCTGAGGTGTTTGAATGTTTTGCTGCAAAGTTAAATAGATCTAGTCATAAGTTTATTTGCAGGGAGACTTAAACCCCCAAACCAATCGCTCAGAATACTTTTGCTTCAGCCTCAAGAATGAGGGGGGATTATAAGCTTGTTTGCTTAGGGATGAGTGTATTACCGCGAGCCAGTATGGCCTCTAAGACTGGGAGGCTATATAAATTCCCTTTCAGAAGTTCTCAGAATTTTGCTCTAAAACATTTTGGCCCGCTTCAGGCCAGAAACTGGCTCTTTGCTGAGGCGTAATATCTTTTGTTACTTAAAAAGAACGCTAAATTTTTAGGTCAACATTCGAATGAGCCTACTAACAACAATATATGACTACTGGTTCTATCCAGTCACGACAAAAGCCAATTCTTTCAATATATACATTCTTATTCCATCTTTTTTTTCGGGTTTCGTTTACTATTAGTACGAGCTGCTATTTACTTTCAGTTTGAGAACTGTTTGATAGATAAGAAACAAGAGATCTTGATTCTTACATTGTGTCAGGAGCCGGCGCCTTAACTTCTAAAGGAAGATTAGCATAACTCAAATTCAGTCTATTGACAGCACTGGCTAAATTAGCTAAAAAGCTCGTAAGCCTCAAAAGAACCGTCTCAGGAGTATTCAAGTCTAAAAAGTGGATTAGCCTCTTTGGAGCCTGGAAAAAAACGAGTAAATTAAAAGAAATAAAACACAAGCACTCAGTTACGACACAGAAAGTGTCGTAAATTTCCTATGCAATTTTGTCATAACTTATTTAGTAGCATATTAGCAGCTAGATGTGATTAATCTGATTACTTCAGAATGCTCCATTAATCCATTTAAGAAAAAAACTTTAGCGCTAAGAATTTTACAGTTATTCAATTTACAATATATTTATCGTTGTTATTTATTTGATGCTGCGTTGATTGTTGCTAATAGGGGGATTTAGTAAACACGGATGTTGATAAAAAAATAGTTTAGGAATAGGCTGTCGGTAGTTTGATAGCTTGACTTAGATGTGAATACAAATAAATTGTTATTGTTATATGTTATATTATTGCTATGTTATATTGTTATAAAACTAAATTGAATTTCAGAATGTCAATGAAAACTTCTTAAGCTTTTACAGTGAGACAGTGAGTCTACCTGTCCTAATTTAAATATTCAGGGAACATATTATTTTGCTAACTTATTAGTTAGCTTGTTCTTAATATCTTTAGTTATTATTTCCGCAAAGAAGAATGAAGCAAATCGTACTTATATCTTCAATTAATAAATCTCTTTCAAGTTTCTTTCAAAAACAAAATAGCTTAAAATAAAAATTATTTTAAAAATAAAACCGGTGTTCGTTTCTAACACTTGCGTTGTGTTCATTTTATCTTAGTTATTTCTCATACTACTTTTATTTGTTCTATATTAACCGACAGAGTTTGACGCCTACATGTTACCCTAGTTAATTCTGCAAACTCTGTTTAAACCGTTTACAAAATAAACTATTAAACAGACAAATACATTTCTTCTCAAAGACCACAAGAGATTTATATTTGTTTCAATCAAAATCTAATCAATTTCTTTCCGTAAAATCTTTATATTTTCAATTATTCTATTTTATACTTACTATTTTATTTTATACGGATTTATATTTTATTATACGTATGTTATACTATACAATTATTCTATTTTATACGTATTTCATACTTATTCTATTTTTTTCCGCAAAAGATTTTTTTCTCTTTATGTTGCTATACAGAAAAAGAAGAAGAAAAGAGCAAAATGCAGTGACAGAGAAAAGATCAAAAGTTTAAGTTTTTACTGTTACCGCAGGCTCACACAAACAAATTGTTACGATTGGCAATGTTCGTGAATTGAACCAGCAAGAAATTTTAATTGCCGTTATATTCACACAGGATCATAGTTGTTGCTGCTGTTTCGAAACATATGCAACGAGTGGTGTCATTTGAGAAACGCAGAAGGGGCTACTCCTCTAGATTTTGAAATACATCTTTTTTGGTATTTTCATTAAAAAAAAACGAACAATTAAGAAAAAAGCCCCCCCCCTGGATTTTGAAAGATATTCTTTTTTATCCCCCCCCCCAACGTTTTCCTGAATTGGCACCAATATCTACAATAATTTACGTGGGTGTTGCAGTTGTACAGTAAAAATTGCCTAACAACCGGATAAAAATTGAGTTTTTCAACTCCATAAATTGTTTGTCAAAGTAACTAAAGTTGTTTAAATCGGCAACTTAATTGCCATAAAAAGCAAACTTAACTCATTTTCCTTTTTCAGCGTACTAACATCTTTTATCATGTTGATATAACTAATTTTATCCAAAATTTCACAAATCATTTCTTCAGAAATTCCGGAAATCCAGCTACTCTTTAGAAATACTGAATTCTAAATCCTACATCTCTCAGCTCAGTCGCACTAAGAATCTGCGAAGGTCACCCCATTTCAAAGTTTTCCAACAGATTACTAACAAAATCTACAATAGAAAACGGCTATAAAACGAAATAATTACCTCAGCAGCGAGTAAGTAGGGGATGGCCGCGTCTTCACATGAAAGATTCACAAGTAGTCTTAAGGCATTAGCTTTGATTTTCAAATCTTCGTGCTCAAACAGTTCATAGAGTCGACTTGCCACAAGTAGGATTTCTGTGTGGTAGCGAGACAAGGTAGCAATATTTGTGAGGGTTGCTAACACAGAACAAAGAATTTGACTATTTAGTTCCTTCTGGAGCATATTTGTCAAGATTGTTACCAACGGCTAAAAAAAGTGGCCATAAGAAATCTAAAACACTAAAATGTAATATAAATAAATTATAAGAAAAATATAAAGATATTTAACAAATAAAAGGAAAGCTGTTATGTTTAAATGTACTGAAAACTAGAAAATAATTTTCTTTTTCTTTCTATCAGGAAAAATTTAAATTTGTTAATTCTAGAAATAAAAGCATGGGCAAATTTTTGAGTCCCCAAAAAAAAATTATTTTCCTAACGGTAAGAGAAGAAAGTAATTTTCTAGTTTTTAGTACATTGGAGCATTTTTTTTTTCTTTTTTAATATTTTATAATACCTCTTTTAGTCTTTGGTAATTGTGGCAATTATATCTCACCTCTCATTGTCCTCATTATATTTTCATGAGGGTAAAATTGATATATACTTTTAATAGTGCGGTCTGCAACTAATTCACATTTACAAACTCCACATACGCTACTCAATCTTCATAGTTACAACATAAAAAATGCACACATTAACTTGTCAACATAACATTATATTCTTTTAGTAAATTTTTAAGCAATTTTGGATCACCCAGGGTAAAGTATTGTATTTACTAATAAAGTGCCAAGGTGTGCTCAAGAGCACTTGAACTGCTCAAGGTAGCTTAGTGAGAAATGGTTATTTGCGAACTTTTTCTTTCGCCTAGACATTCCGAGTATAAAAAAGGCACTAGTCAAAAAAAACAAAAACAATCAATGTTATATAACAAAGAATCTGAAATAATATTAGAAAATACTAGAAAAACTAGAAAAAAAACACCCATAGAAAACTTTTTGGGAGAAAGACAAGCCGGTATATGCTATTTCATAAAGTTGTGGCAAATCCTTATTAATGTTTCGGAAGGATAACAAAGAGGTAGCAGAGTATTTTGTTATTTTTCGTTAACCAGGATCATCATTTCTTTTTTCATTTACCGTTGTGTGTAACCTGCAGGGTTTATTTTAGTGAGGTTATGGGTTCCTCGGACAGTAAGTTTCAACAACCTATAGTGAAATAAGAAATTTAATTGAATTCGCGCTTTAGGATTAGCAAAAACCTTTAAATCACTAAAATGCGATGCTTATGAGGACCTGGAACTCAATTGCATGTTCTGTTATGTCATCACTATGCCACTGTACAAATATAGTTATTTTAAAAATAATCGCCTTTTTTAACTAAAGTACAATTCCTACCACGTTAGACATTCAAACTGTTTTTCAAAAATAACACCAAATTTATATTTTATTCTCGTGCCTTAAACTTCTTTAATAACTAAAATGATGATTAGGAGAAGACCAAGCTTATTGACATATATCTTTTTCACAGAGCAAAACAGCGTATATAAAATTCAAGGCAGGATCTTTAGCTGTACCTTCATTTCTTTTTGGCTTTCTTCATTCAATGCAAAATTGCCAACAGTCGTTATAGCTGCCACTTGAGTATCCAAATCTGAATCCAAAAGGAAGGGCTCCAGTCTTGAGAGGGCACCAGCTTCCCTGAGTGTATTCTAAACGAAAAAGCGTATTAAAATTAACTACCAGTTTTTATTATCAGATCTACTTATTCATTAATATTATTACTTGTTGTATGTTTTTGCTATGATTGTTTATTTAATTTCTGTTCGTTTTGGGTTTCATTTATTCTTTAATAGTAATTTCTGGTCGTTTTGAGTTTGAATTTTAAAAGGTATTTGTATCTGCTGAGCTTAAGTTTAAAATGGCCTTTACTATTCTTTGAAAAACTTATTTTTCGGATTTTTTTTAAAATTAATTTTTGTTCGTTTTTGATTGCAAAGAATTCAAGTTTTTAAAATTTCCTTATTTCAAAATCAAACCTTGAAAAAAATATCAAATATAGTATCAAAACTGATATCAAAGTAACAATATCAAAGTGAAAAAATGGGTTTGTGTCAACCTTGGAGTTTTTATTATCTGATGTTTGAACTATTTTTAACAAAATTGCTATCTCAAAATTTTTATCGGATGGGTTTGGGAAAAAAGGGCGGGGTGGGACTAGATTAAGCTTCGGTCTCTTTTGACTCTTTAAAAGTGAACTAGAACTTTCTATTTTCAATCAAATAAGCCCTCTCTGAAGTTTATACGAATATCCCTTCTATAAGAACCATATATATCCACAGAGTATAATTTACAACGCCTGTCCCTGGGGCGTTGTGTCGACCCTGGAGTATTAATATCTGATGGTTGAACTATTTTTAACAAAACGGTCACCTGAAATTTTTATCGGATGGGTTTATCCATCCAATACACCCAAAGGCGTGGAGGGCGGGAGGGGCTAGTTGCCCTCCGATCTATTTTCACTCTGAGAAAATGAACTACAACTTTTAATTCCCACTCAAATGAGCCCTCTCTGAAGTTTATACGAGCATACCTTCCATAAGAACCATATATGCCCCCAGAGCAATACTTACAACGCCTTCCCCGGCGCTGGGGGGGGTCGACATAGGAGTTTTTCTTATCTGAACTTCGAACTACTTTTAAAGAAATGACCATACGTAAAGGAGTTTCTGTTATATGATCTTTGAACTATTTTTAACAAAATGGCTACCTAAAATTTGTCATCAGATTTATTTGGGGAAAAAGGGCCTGGGGGGCCAGTTGCCCTCTCATCACTTTTGACTCTTTCAAAGGGCACTAGAACTCTCGATTTCCAATCGAATGATCCCCTTTGAAGTATATACGACGACCCCTATATGAAATGCCTCTGGGAAAAACATAAATGGAGTGTGGGGGGAGGCTAGCTGCCATCTAATCACTTTTGACTCTTAAAAAGTGAATTGCAACTTTCAATTTCCAATCAAATGAACCCTCTATGAAGTTTATACGAGCATCCCTTCCATAACAACCATATAAACCCCAAGGGCGTAACTTACAACACCTACCCCCAGGCCCTGGGGGGCTGTGTCGACACCGGAGTTTTTTATCTGAACTTTGAACTATTTTTAACATAATATCTATCTCAAAATTTTCATCTGATGCATTTAGGGCGTGGAGGAGTGGAGACTATTTGCCCTCCGATCTCTTTTGACTCTTAAAAAGTGAACTAGAACTTTCAATTTCCAATCAAATGAGCACTCTCCGAAGTTTATACGAGCATCCCTTCCATAAGAACTATATACACCCCTAGTGCATTATTCTTAATGCATGCCTCCGGGGTCTGACAGTTTCTGTTAATTCAGGATTTTTTCTTATCTGACCATTGAACTATTTTTAATGAAATAGATATTATAAAAATTGAATCGGACGGGCCTGGGGAAAAAAGGGTGTGTGTGTTGGGGGGAGGGGGGCATTTGCCCTCAGGGATCTTTTAAATCTAAAAAATTGAACTAGAACTTTTAATTTCCAATCAAATGAGCCCCCTCTGAAGTTTATACGACCATTCCTTTCATAAGAACCATATACACCCCCAGGACAACACTTACAACGCCTATCCCCCGGGCTCTGGGGGAGTTTTTGTTATCTAATTTTTGAACAATTTCCAAAACACTTGCTATCTCAAAATTTGTATCGGACAGGTTTGGGAAAAAAGAGCGTGGGGGAGGGGCTAGTTTAACTCTCTTGACTCTTAAGGAGTAAACTAAAACTTTCAATTTCCAATCAAATGAGCCCTCTATGAAGTTTATACGAGCATCCCTTTCAGAAGAACCATACATGCCCTTAGGGCATAACTTAGAACGCCTTCCCTTGTGCCCTGGGGGTTGTATTAACACCGATTTTTTTCTTATCCGACCTTTGAACTATTTTTAACAAAATGTCTATCTCACACTTTTCATCAGATGGGTTTTGAAAAAGAAGGTGTGGAGGGGGGGGGCTAGCTGACCTCGGATCCCTTTTGATTATTAAAAAGTAAGCTCGAACTTTCAATATCCAATCAAATGAGTCCTCTATGAAGTTTATACGAGCATCCCTTTCACATGAACAATATATGCCCCAGGGCATAACTTACAACACCTGCCCCCGGGACCTGGGGGGTTGTGACGACACCTGAGTTTTTTTTTATCTGACTTTAGCAAATTTTAACTTAATGGCTATCTCAAAATTTTTATTGAATGCAAATAATTTCTTAGACCACACTGCTTTTGTTTAATTTTTTGTTATTGAATGCATTTGAGGAAAAAAGGGCGTGGGGGGGGGGGCTAGTTGCCCTCCAATCTCTTTTGACTATAAAAAATTTAAATAGAACTTTCAATTTCCAGTCAAATGAGCCATCTTTGAATTTTTTACGACCATCCTACCAATAAGAACCCCATATTCCCCCAGGATATAACTTACACCACCTGCCCTCGGGCCCTGGGGGGCTGTGTTGACCACTGAGTTTTCGTTATAGGGTCTTTGAACTATTAAAAAAAAAGCTATATCAAAGTTCTTATCGGATCGGTTTGAGGAAAAAAGGGCGTGAAGGGGAGGGGGGGGGGAGGGATAGGTGCCCTCCAATTTCTTTTGACTCTTAAAAAGTGAACTAGAAATTTTCAATTTCCAAACAAATGAGCCCTCTCTGAAGTTTACACGAGCATCCCTTCCATAAGAACAATATATGCCCCCAAGGCGTGACAACGCCTGTCCCAGGGCCCTGGAGGGTTGTGTCGACACCAGAATTTTTTTTTATCTGGTCCTTGAACTATTTTCAACAAAATGGCTATCTTAAAATTTTTATTGGATGGATTCGGGAAAAGAGGGTTTGAGGGGGGGGGAGCTGGTTACCCTCCAATATCTTTTGACGCTTAAAAAGTGAACTAGAACTTTCAATTTCCAACCAAATGAGCCCTCTCTGAAGTTTATACGAGCATTCCTTCCATAAGAACCATATATGCCCCCAGGGCATAACTTATAACTCTTGCCCCTGAAGACTGTGGGGGGAGTGTCCTGTTCAAACATATAATTTCTAGAACTTTCAACTACGTTAAAAAAAATGGCTATATCAAAATTTTGATTGGATGTGTTTGGGGAAATGGTGGGCGTGGAAGGGGTGTCAGTTGCCTTAGAATCACTTTCCACTATTGAAAAAGGAACTAGCCATTTCAATATACAATCAAATAAGCCCCTTTTTAAGTTTTTACGACAATGCTTTCTATAAAAAACCTCACATGCCCCATGGCGTAACTTACAATCCTTACCCTGTGGATTGTTGGGGGGGGGCTGTCTTCCACAAAGACCTGATTTACTGAACGTAAAACTACGTTTAATAAAATGGCTATCTCAAAATTTTGATTAGATGTGTTTGGGGAAAAGGTGGACGTGAGAGGGGGGCTAGTTGCCCTCTATTCACTTTCGACTATTAAAAAGCGGCACTAGCCCTTTGAATTTCCAATCAAAAGTGCCTTTTCCTAGGTTTCTACAACAACATCGTCTATAAAAACCTTATATGCACCCAGGGCATAAAACTAATTCATCACCTCAAGTGTTGTGGGGTTGTGCCAATCTCAAAATCGTATTTTTTACCTGGGACACAACTGCACTGTTTAACGCGGCTATCTCAAAGTTTTCACTACAGGTATTTGGGGTAATGATGGGTGTGGGGGGGGGGCTAGTTGCCTTCCAATCACTTTCGACTATTAAAAAGGCCACTAGCCCTTTGAATTTACAATCGAATGAGCCTTTTTAGAAGATTCTACGACAACCCCTTCTATAAAAACCTTATATGCCCCCAGGGCGTAACTTAAAACCCTTGCCCTGAGGGTTGTGGGGGAGTGTGCTCCTCAAAAACATATTTTCTATCTGGAAATCAACTACGCTGAACAAAATGGCTCTCTCACGAAAAACACCTCTAAGACCTTGTTGCAGTGCTGACAGTCATAAAAAGAAGAAGCTAGCGAAGTTAGGTCCAACATTAAATGAAGCAAGACAAAAATAATTTTTATTGATACACAACCACCTCAACCACCCCCTCCCGTAGTCAAAGTATATCGAAACCGAGAAGCAGTCGTGAAGTTCACACACTTCAGGTCTATGCTCTCAAGCGATGGATCAGTCGAGAGCAAAAACAACGCACAAATCGCCAAGGATTCCTCCTTCTTAACAAAATTTGCCACGACCCTATTGTCAGCCTTCTCGCAAAGGTCCAGATATTCGACACATTTGTAGACCCAGTCCTTCTGTACGGCTCAGAAACTTGGACAGCAACCATTCGAGAAAGCTGGCATGACTCAAACCAAAGGACTAAGAAAGACAGAAGGATTCTGCCGGTACGATTTCATCCGCAACACCAACCTCCTGACCCATGCGATGCAGATTCTATTTTTCCTGCAAGTAGCGCCAGTGGGAACCCCCTATCGTATCGCTTACAATTTCCACCCCGTGACCACAGGGTGGAAACGATCACGGGGTCGTCCAAAAACGGTGGCTCACTTAGTCGGTTAAAACCGAAAAAACAAAAACAAAGAACTTTAAAAAAAATCTAAACATACAATCGAAGTCATCTTTCCAATTAAGGAAGCAACTGATCTGAGCGTTTCAATTACATATTTGGACTGAGAGGAGTAAATTCAAATTACAACTGAATTGGTGTTGAATAGCTCAATTGCATAATTCGAATCCTTGATCTTTATTCGACTTTTACTTTGTAATTTCTCCTAGTTCTTCAATCTTTTGTCAGTTTTGAACGTCTTCATTTTTTTCCTTTTTGGATATACACTACTTTTGGTTATCGCCTTCGTTTTGCTTGCGTCAAAGATGCTTTGTCACTTATAATGGCTAGAAACTTATGATATAATTCAATTTATTTTGCTATAATAGCAGTGAGTTCCGATTTTAAGTTATTTTATCAAATTTTAGGAGTTCTGCCAGTGATTTGGTGGGAAGTTAGCAATTAGATTACAATTCATTTATTATCATAGAATTGTATAATTGAGAATTAAGCCAATCACTAATCTGAAAACAATCAAGTGATGTTATGCAACGGATTCTTGAAACAACCACACTGAGGCAACAAAGAGACCTAAAGCGCTCTTAGATTACCGAACTCACAAGAGAGTACACGTTTTTTATGCTTGAGCCGTGAGTCAACTGAAAATTTATCACTACAGCGATTGAATAGTGTCAGTAAGTTTCACCAAAAGATGACAAATTTTTTGCATAGTTTGGCAAGTATACACTGGTTTTTGTCACGGCTGGGGAATAGGGTTGAAATTTTGAAGAACAATTTTATTTTTTTTGGGGGGGGAGGGGAGGGGGTTCTTTCCTTCTGTTATGCCTGTCGTCCAATGGACTCTTGGATAGTTATTACAGAACTTCTTTTCCTAATATCTTTAATGAATAGCGTCTCTTATTTTCCTTCTTGATAATTGTTGGTAATTTTCCTTTTGGTAATTGTTGGACCTAGTAAACTTAATCTCTTAAAACAGCGCCAAAGATCTAGTAACTGCACATCACATTATATAACAACGCTGTTCAATTTCCTTCCGCCAAAACTAGCCAGAAGCACTAACACATAATAGATATTCATGAAAATTAAAATTGCAGCATTCTTGACGGCAAAATGGGGGGGGGGGCAAGTTTTATTTTGAGTATTGATAGACTGCAAGGATATTGATAGAACGTGAAATACTTTTTTTTCTTTTCTGGGTAATTGTTAACAAAAACCAGGTGAGTATTTTTCTGTTCTATCTTTTCCTTCTTCTCTATTTTTTCTTATGATTTTCGCAGATCATCAGAGCTAAAAAGGAAAACGTTTTGTTCTATCTTTTCCTTCTTCTCGATTTTGTTATGATTTTTGCAGATCATCAGAACTAGAAAAAAAAGAAAGAAAGAAAAAAAGATTTAAGGCCAGACTTGGCAAAAATTCCAAACGAGAATAATAAGAACTACGAAAGCGACCAGTCGACTCCAAATCTGAAATTTATTTTGGGCCATATTCTAAATATTATTTTTATCAGCAGAAACTGTTTATAGTTTGAAATGATTGTCATTAATATAAACAGTCATTGTTAACGACCAAGAAATCCAAGAAGGGCAAGCCCAAAAGGACCAATCTAAGTTTTTGAAGTTTTAATCCTGGGCTAAAAAGCGGTGGGGGAGCAGCTTTATATTAAATTTGGGTTGAAAAGCGAGGATTTGATTAATTTATCCTTGGTGAGGGAGGATAGGATTTAGGACAGAGAAGGAAATTTTTGGGAAGGTTTAGGTTGGGGGCCGGCCCCTATTTTTGCCCGATGTGTGGACGTGTAAATGACAATCTCTTCCATTTTGTATTCCAGTGTAAAAAACTGTCTGAGTAGCAGAATGGATGTTCAGAAAAAATGTCTGGGAGGGAGTGTTGGTTAATTGAGCAGATTTCTGAGAAGAATGCGTGTGCTTCTAAACAGGGGTTAAAAATGGGGAATTATGTTTGAGGGGAGAGTTTGTTAAGGTTCTTAGGAGCTGAATTTTGTTATGGTTGTCGTTTGTCGGCTAGAAATGTTTACCTTTTTGTTGTTTCTGTTTCTTCCTTCGCTTTTGGTTTGTATTATTTGAAGTTGTGTTTTGTTTTTCGGGCTATTTTTGCTGTTATATTTCTGTGTTGCTATGGCCCGCGGGTTTTTGCAATAAAACATTATCTTATTATCCTCGTATATTGGTAAGGTTTGAGTTTTATTAGATTTTTACTGATGCCAGACCTTATTTTTACAATAGTATTTTCGAAATAATCTCTTACACCACACTGCCTTTGCACGTACTAATAAATGAAATTAAAATATCGAAAAACGGGTATAGTATTTTAAGTAAATTTTCAACTATTTCGTTTGAAATATTACACTTTTTTCTGTATGTCCATTTCATTTTATCTTCAATAGTTTTTGGCTGATGTGACGGATGTGGCGATGTGGCGGAAAATGTGGGTGCTGATGTGGCGAACAGGGACAGTTTCAGTTTTTTCAGTTAAAATTTTCTGGAGTTCGATATCATCATTATCACAATTATTGGTACACGAGACTTTTATAAAAGCTAAAAATATAGGACGAAAGTCATTACACTCAAAAAAGACTCGGAGGACAATGAAGATAAAAATTGAAAAATCTTGGCTTAAAATGAACTCTTTTCTTTAAGCCTTTGAAGCGCAGAGCACATAGGGGGGCTGATTTGGAGTCAGTGGTGGTTCTGGCTTTTCTTGTGCCCACGACAAAATCTTTATTAGCCTCCCCCCTCCCTGTCTCCCAAATATTTTAACAAAACTTCCATTTATTAACATCATTTTTCATTTATTTAAATGTGACTTTTCTTGTTTTACATGGAAAAAATGAAAATTTTGGATTCAATTTTCTTATACTTACTGCCAACTGCGCCCTCTAATTTGTTTTAATAACAACACAATTTCTAAAATTACAAAATGATTATAAATGTTTTATTATTTATTAAAATTTTTTTACCCTTATAATTTCTGCGCCCAGGGCAAGTGCTCCCTGTGCCCCTCCCCCCCCCCAAAAAAAAAAAAACTGTCTCTATGTGAACTCCACACAGTGGAGTAATATCCACTTACCTGATTAGACGTAAATGCGCAAGCATTTCCAAGCGTAGCTAACACTTTGACAACTATACCTTTGTCTTGAATTCGCAGAAGTTTCAATAGACTTTTGGCTTCATCTTTCGTTAGTAACCTTAAAAAGAAATAAAAATAAACAACACTTATTGGGGAATACCCCTCCGAATTTTTTTTCTGAAGCTATGGGACTCATACTAGGACAATTAAAGCTTTAGCTTAAACTGGATTAATCAAACTAATTGAGTTAAAATAAAAACTGTAGCTTTGAGTTAATATTAAATGAAAGATAGAACCAGTTAATTTCGTTAGCAATTTTATTACCTCTTACATTTTATTAATTCGTTACCTTTTTAGCTTTACCTTTTCGTTATCGATTGGCTACGTCTGATAGCCGATGAATTCGCTATTTTCTTTCCTTGTGTCAGTTCATATACAATATAAATAGTTAATAAAATCAGAGGTGTAATTTGCTATGGGACAGAAGGGGGGGGGGCAACGACTCCCTGCAGCTGACATTTAGCTTCTTCAACAATAATGTCAAAACTAAGAGAGGCCAAGAGGCGGATCCAGGAGAGAGAGCCCCCCCCCAAGATTTATCTGGCTCCCTCATTTGTTTTTTCTCTTTTTTTTTTACAAAATAGACTTGTCAATTTGTTCAATTATTGGCACCCTTGTCACAATTCCCCTCCCCCAAGATTTTGCTCTAGATCCGCCTTTTGATAGGCCTACATAATTCAATTATTCACAGAAACAGATCAGTTTTCTTTAACATACCTTTGCCTTTATGGTAAGTACTATATGGCTCACTTTTCATTCGGTCATTTTTACTTGACTTGGCGACCTGGAGCTCCAACCCCCCCCCCACCACCAGGATTTTGAAGAAATTACGCCCCTGAATAAAATATGCTATTTCGAAATCAAGATTTGTCAAAAGAACAATTTTATGAATAAAAATAATGGTGACAAACAAAGGGATCATGACTGTACCTTGCAATTTCCTCAAGGAAAGCCATTCACTATAATGCACCAGTATTTCGTATAATTTCCTTGAAATGATTTTTGCATCTAAAAAGTTCAAGAAATAATTTTTTAAGTGTTTGGGACCCTCTCCCCAGGAAAAAAAAAATCTATTTTGGCCCAAAAACTGTGTTTGTCCAGCAAAAAATAACATCTGATATAGCCCCTCCATCCTCACTAGAACACGCTGTTTAATTTATCTACCTAAATCTCATTAGCAAAATTTTCCCTCAAATTTTGGCGATATTTGCTTAAATTTTATCTGAGGTTAAATAGTTTAAAAAGAAGGATACTCGAGAGCCCTCGTGCGACAAGAAACACAGTCTTGAAGAGAAAAATCAACACCACTATCAATCGGGCCTCAGCCATGTTTTAAGGTTATAATGAAATGACTTATAGAAGCCATTGCTTTTATTGCTTATTAGTCCAGGAAGGGAACGGTTTGACCGGGAACAAATTGCAATAGAAATGATTCTTTCTTTACCCGACTCAGAAAAATGCGCTGATTCCAAATATACAAAGTTTGTTCTCGAGTTGTTAGACAGATATTTTCTTTTTTAGGTTGAGGTTGATTTTTAGGAGGGGACATGCGTGCTTCCATATAAATACGTACAACAACAAAATTGATGTCTAGAATACGGTACCAGATCACGATGAGTATGAAAATAACCTTTATTTGAACGTAAAATTAAAACTTTCATTTATCTTTTTAAGTTGAACGATGAATATATAGAAAACTACTAAAAATTATGTTTTTGAGGTTGATGTTGATTTTGAGGATGTAAAATCCATGTTTTAATATAAAGGCGTACAACAACGAGATTAATGTCTAAAATAGGGTACTAGATCAGCGTGATTATGTAAATATTTTTTATTTGAAAGTAAAATTAGGACTTTCATCTAAATATTTTATCAGTTCATAATCCTTTCGCGATTGATGGGACCTCACAGTCTCAGCAGGTAAAAATCCTTCAGGTGATTTTAAATCTATCATTACAGTGATAAAACCTGTTCCATCGTGTTTTGCCTTATCTGGCGGATAACAGGTCAAAGTTGTGTTCAGTCAGTGAGATTTGTTTAGCTGATGATGAAGTTCTGCTGTTTAATTTTTTTCAAAAAATGTAAGAAGTCAGGTTTTTTTATTTATGATAGCAGGTTGCAGCATAATAATCTCAAGAGTAAAACTGGAAGATTTTTGCTGATGTGTAAGAAAACATTTTGGTATAGAAAAAAATATGATAAAGCCCTGTGGATGCCCGCTGTGATGGATTCTATTATAGAGACATTGCAGTCCCAGTGGGCAAGGCCCTAGTCCGGTGGTGACTTTTAATTCCCGTTCGTCGAAGTTGGTAAAATGGCGCTTTTGAAAATGCTTGATGATAATCAGTTTCTAAATCCGCAGTAATCTTGGACTTGTTGTTCTGTTTTATTTTCGTTTGCTATGGCTTATGACGTTTTAGTTTGGCTGACACTGCTTATCAAACACGCTCTCTCTCCCTCTCTTCTTCCCTCTCTCTCTCTCTCCCTCTGTCTCTCTCTCTCTCTTTCTCTCTCTCTCTCTCTCTCTCTCTCTCTCTCTCTCTCTCTCTCTCTCGATCTTAAAAACATTAAACCAGTTTAAATTTAGCTATATCTTTTTAGGTTGAACGATGAATGTATAGAAAACTACTCTTAAACTTGAAATTGTCGATATGAATCGTATCACTTGCTAAGAATAAATAGCGGAAGAGTCGGGAAAGGTCATTTTGGGAGAGAAAGGTTCAGATTCAGTAAATGAAGCTAGTCGATCAAGGAAGCGTGAAGATGTCATAACATTTATTGGGAATCCTGACCGTAAGTCATGCAGGTCTAGCTTCACAAACAAGATATCTAATCATCAGTACTAGTCACCGTTATCGCAGGTAAAACAGATTCAGAGGCGAGAATCTTCCTGTTTATCTGGAAAGTTCAACTTCAACTCCGAGTGTCTCTTCTGCTCTACGCCAGTTATCTTTAACAGACCGAAGAAGAAAGAAGACAGTTTCAAGATTAGAACGATAGACTTTGAAAACACACTCAGAGAGTATTGGGGAAAAAGAACTGATGACTGGTCAGGAGCAGTGATGACTAGAATTCTTGCTGCCACTGCCAATCTAAACGCTGCTGATGTAGTTTACCAATCCTGCTACTCAAACTTTCTAACGGAACGTAATATCCCCAACAAGTATAGCGGAATTCCTTCACAGTCTGGAAAACGAAAATCTAGTCGACCACAGAACTTGGATCAGAACGAGGCGTTCGAGAAAGTTGTCGAGTTTTTCCAGCCTAACGATGATGAGCAACTAACACTGAATGATCTTGTTAGTATGATGAACGAGCTCATGGGCGATTCACAGGATTCAGGATGTAGTGAAAGATACATGAAAAAGAAGATGCGAGAGAGATTTGGTGAAAGCGCAGTTTTTGCAGAGATAAACGGCAGACAGAACGTCATTACGCTAAGAGCCTCAGCTCATGCCATTCGCCACGAGTATTACTTAAAGCCAAAAAATGTCGACGTGGAACTGGAGAAGGAAGCTATCGTCCGAGCTGCACAGCTATAATCAAAAGTGATGCCAAAGGTATTAAGCAACAAATGGATGTGTATCCCAATTCTGAAAACCTGGGGGAGATAACAGACAACCTCGAATACCTACCCTCATCTTTGCGGCTTTTTCTCAACACTCTGTTCGTAGGAGACAAAACAGACAGGAAGGTTGCGTCAATAGGTCAGTGCATGTTACAAGCCTGTCGGCCAAAGGCAATCAGACCACTTCTTAAGATTGGATTAGCTGTCCAGTTGCATCATCAGTTTGGCAGCCACTTTCTAATTAACATGCTCAGTGCTATGGGTTTCAGCTCATTATATTACGAGACGAAGCTCTTCGAGCGTAACGCTGCGGTTTCTAACAGCATAAACATAGAAGGACTGGAAGGAACTTTTCGCACGCAGCACATAGCTGATAACGTCGACCACAACGTCCGAACCCTTGATTGGAACGGCACTTTTCACGGCATGGGCATAATTGTTTCTGTGACGCCACTGTTGAGGTCTTCAACAGTACTTGAGAGGAGATAGTTCGTTACGTCAAGGCAGATAACTGAACCGAACCGAATTCCCATTAAGTATCTCGGACAGACACTAGGACAACCTAACCTTCTGTACGATCCGCTACCACGAGCCTCGATTCTGGATCCCTCAAAATATTGCGACTTACTATGGAAGATATCAAGAGTTTTTCCTGCACCCTTGCCTAGCTGGCAGGGAGCTATGAGCGAGCTGTATGTTGACACGCAGTCAGGCTCTTACACAGGGAAAGCCTCCATTCTCTTCATGCCCATGATAGATATGAGCCCAAGTGATCCCATTTGTATCTACTCCACACTCAGCTTCGTTTGCGAACAGTGTTCCAGATACGGTGCGACTCCAGTACTGACCTTCGATCAGCCACATTACTGGAAAGCTCTTACCATTATTGCTGCCGAGACGGAGGCAAGTCCTATAAAAAAAATCGTCCTGCGGTTGGGTAGCTTCCACACACTCATGAGTTACATTGGGGCTGTTGGACAGATTATGGAAGGCTTTGGACTTCAAGACACGTTGGAAATAATATATGCGCCAAATGCTGTTTTACAAATCATTTCTGGGAAAGCCTGTTTCAGAGCTATACGAGGACACATACTCACTGACTGGGCACTGAACACACTTCTCTTCACTGAACTTTACGGCACTGAAGATGGCGCTAATTCGACAGACACGGAAAAAATATTCAGTGCCTCCGACGAGCTTATGGAGTTCTTCACTGTTTATCTCGGTGCATTGGAAGGTCACACAGACATGAGAAGTATAGAGGAAAATCTGTCCCTGGCAGAAGTCGTCAAGAAATATTCTTCTCTTAAACAGTCACATTCGGAAAAGTCGCTTACGGCAGAACTGTGGATACAATACATGGAAATTATAGACATGCTGAAGAAGTTCATCCAAGCAGAGCGTACGGGGAACCGGGATCTTCACTTTCATGTAGTTGAAGCTATGTTGCCGTATTTCGCAGCGTCCAACTGCTTCCTATATGCGAAGTCTGCCAGGGTGTACCTGCAAAATATGAAACAGCTGGAAACTACCAATCCCGACGTGTTTGACAATTTTCAGAACTAGAGCCATGTTATCCGCAGATTCTAAAAATTTTGGGCGGGCCTGTCGTCAGATCTGGTCATTGAGCAGGTCTTCCTGCGCTCGTTGAAAACTAACGGCGGTCTTACAAGGGGAAGCGGCATGAGTGAGTTGCAGAGGCTGAATTGGTTACTCTCAGCACCAACTTGCAGTGCAATTAATTCGTCGATGCAAACTTTTGCTAAGGTCCAATACGAGACGAGCGAACAGCACAAAGAAGTTAGAGAGTCGAGGATTGAACGCGACAACACATGACATTAGCAAGCTCCTTTGCTTTCTTGCTGAGAATACCCCTTTCGCAGAAGACCATAGCTTGCGAAACATTACCTCTGGAGTTACGGCTGATGAAAAAGTCAACGTCGACACAGCTAGATCCGTCGGACAAAAAATCATGGGTAGCATGACAGGGGAAAACGTCAACACGTACACATTCAACACAGGTCAGTCTTGAAGAGAAAAATCAACACCACTATCAATCGGGTCTCAGCTATGTTTTAAGGTTATAGTGAAATGACTTATGGAAGCTATTGCATATATTACTGAGATAAATATAAGGAGACCTAAAAGCCCAATAGACAAAAAAAACAAAGGCCAGTATTTAAGAGACGATTAAACCGATCTCAACCTCGTGTCTCAGATATGGTTTAAGTGCAATGTTTCATTTCATATGGAAGCTCTTTATTTTGGTTATTTTTTAACTTTTTTATATTATGTAGTTTTATATAAGTGTACTCGTGAGACCTACTGAGACTAAAAAAAAAGGACAAACTTTTAGAGACCAATAAACACAACTCACAATCAGGTCTCAGCTATGTTTTAAGGTTATAGTGAAATGACTTATAGAAGCTATTGCTTTTATTGCTTATATAACTTTTTTATATTGCTTATATATAAAGAAGGATACTCAAGAGCCCTCTTGCGACAAGAAACACAGGTCAGTCTTGAAAAAAAAAATCAACATTACTATCAATCGGGTCTCAGCTATGTTTTAAGTTTATAGTGAAATGACTTATGGAAGCTATTGCCTTTATTGCTTATATAACTTTTTTATATTGCTTATATAAAAAGAAGGATACTCGAGAGCCCTCCTGCAACAAGAAACACAGGTCAGTCTTGAAGAGAAAAAACAACACCACTATCAATCGGGTCTCAGCTATGTTTTATGGTTAGAGTGATATGACTTATAGAAGCTATTGCTTTTATTGCTAATATAACTTTTTTATATTGCTTATATAAAAAGAAGGATACTCGAGAGCCCTCCTCCGACAAGAAACACAGGTCAGCCTTGAAGAGAAAAATCAACACCACTATCAATCGGGTCTCAGCTATGTTTTAAGGTTATAGTGAAATGACTTATAGAAGCTATTGCTTTTATTGCTTATATAACTTTTTTATATTGCTTATATAAAAAGAACGATACTCGAGAGCCCTCCTCCGACAAGAAACACAGGTCAGCCTTGAAGAGAAAAATCAACATTACTATCAATCGGGTCTCAGCTATGTTTTAAGGTTATAGTGAAATGACTTATAGAAGCTATTGCTTTTATTGCTTATATAACTTTTTTATATTGCTTATATAAAAAGAAGGATACCCGAGAGCCCTCCTGCGACAAGAAACACAGGACAGTCTTGAAGAGAAAAATCAACACGACTATCAATCGGGTCTCAGCTATGCTTGAAGGTTAAAGTGAAATGACTTATATAAGCTATTGATTTTTTTGATTATATAAGTGTTTTATATTTCTCATATAAAAAGAAGGATACCTGAAAGCCCTCCTGCGACAAAAGACACAGGTCAGTCTTGTAGAGAAAAATCAACAGCACTAACAATCGGGTCGCAGCTATGGTTGAATGTTATAGTGAAATGACTTATGGAAGCTATTGCTTTTGTTGCTTATTTAACTTTTTTATATTAATTATATAAAAAGAAGGATACTCGAGAGCCCTCCTGCGACAATAAACACAGGTCAGTCTTGAAGAGAAAAATCAACACCACTATCAATCAGGTCTCAGCTATGTTTTAAGGTTATAGTCAAATGACTTATAGAAGATTGCTTTTATTGCTTAAATAACTTTTTTATATTGCTTATATAAAAAGAAGGATACTCGAGAGACCTCCTGCCACAAGAAACACAGGTCAGTCTTGAAGAGAAAAATCAACACCACTATCAATCCGGTCTCAGCTATGTATTAAGGTAATAGTGAAATGACATATCGAAGCTATTGCTTTTATTGCTTATAAAACTTTTTTATATTTCTTATATAAAAAGAAGGATACTCGAGAGCCCTCCTGCGACAAGAAACAAAGCTCAATCTTGAAGAGAAAAATCAACACCACTATAAATCAGGTCTCAGCTATGTTTTAGGTTAAAGTGAAATGACTTATTGAAGCTATAGCTTTTATTGCTTAAATAACTTTTTTATATTACTTATATAAAAAGAAGGATACTCGAGAGCCCTCCTGCGACAAGAAACACAGGTCAGTCTTGAAGAGAAAAATCAACACCACTATCAATCAGGTCTCAGCTATGTTTTAAGGTTATAGTGAAATGACTTATGGAAGCTATTGCTTTTATTGCTTAAATAACTTTTTTATATTGCTTATATAAAAAGAAGGATACTAGAGAGACCTCCTGCGACGAGAAACAAAGCTCAATCTTGAAGAGAAAAATCCACACCACGATCAATCAGGTATCAAGCTATGTTTTAAGGTTATAGTGAAATGACTTATGGAAGCTCTTGCTTTTATTGCTTAAATAACTTTTTTATATTATTTATATAAAAAGAAAGATACTCGAGAGCCCTCCAGCGACAATAAACAAATCTCAATCTAGAAGATAAAAATCAACACCACTACACATCGTGTATGATCTATGGTGTAAAGGTATAGTTAAATGACATATGGAGCTATTGCTGTTGTTTATTAAATAACTTTTTTATATTAATTATATAAAAAGAAAGATACCCGAGAGCCCTCCTGCGACGAGAGACAAAGGCCATTCTTGAAGAGAAAAATCAACCCCACTCTCACTCGGGTCACAAGCTATGTATTGATGTCAAAGTGAAATGACTAATTTTATATATTGATTTTATTTATTATTCAACTTTTTTATATTGTTTATATAAAAAGAAGGATACTAGAGAGCCCTCAAGCGACCAGAAAAAAAGGTCAATCTTGAATAGAACAATAAACACAACTATCAATCGGGTCTCAGCTATGTTTTAAAGGTATAGTGAAACGAATTATAGAAGCTACTGCTTTTATTGCTTATTTGAGTTTTTTATATTACTTATATAAAAAGAAGGATAGTCGAGAGCCCTCCTGCGACAAGAAACACAGGTCAGTCTTGAAGAGAAAAATCAACACCACTATCAATCGGGTCTCAGCTATGTTTTAAGGTTATAGTGAAATGACTTATAGAAGCTATTGCTTTTATTGCTTATTTAACTTTTTTATATTACTTATATAAAAAGAAGGATAGTCGAGAGCCCTCCTGCGACAAAAAAACAGGACAGTCTTGAATAGAAAAATCAAAACCACTATCAATCTGGTCTCAGCTATGGTTTAAGGTTATAGTGAAACGACTTATGGAAGCTATTTCTTTTATTGCTTATATAACTTTTTTATATTACTTATATAAAAAGAAGGATACTCGAAACCCCTCTTGCGACAAAAAAACAGGTCAGTCTTGAAGAGAAAAATCAACACCACTATCAATCGGGTCTCAGCTATGGTTTAAGGTTATAGTGAAATGACTTATAGAAGCTATTGCTTTTATTGCTGATTTAACTTTTTTATATTACTTATATAAAAAGAAGGATACTCGAGAGCCCTCCTGCGACAAGAAACACAGGTCAGTCTTGAAGAGAAAAATCAACACCACTATCAATCGGGTCTCAGCTATGTTTTAAGGGTATAGTGAAATGACTTATAGAAGTTATTGCTTTTATTGCTTATTTAAGTTTTTTATATTACTTATATAAAAAGAAGGATACTCGAGAGCCCTCCTGCGACAAAAAACACAGGTCAGTATTGAAGAGAAAAATCAACACCACTCTCCCTCGGGTCTCAGCTCTGGTTTAAGTTTATAGTGAAATGAATTATAGAAGCTATTGCTTTTATTGCTTATATAACTTTTTTATATTACTTATATAAAAAGAACGATACTATAGAGCCCTCCTGCGACAAAAAACACAGGTCAGCCTTGAAGAGAAAAATCAACATCACTATCAATCGGGTCTCAGCTATGGTTTAAGGTTATAGTGAAATGACTTATGGAAGCTATTGCTTTTGTTGCTTATATCAACTTTTTTATATTGCTTATATAAAAAGAAGGATACTCGAGAGCCCTCCTGCGACAAGAAACACAGGCCAGTTTTGAAGAGAAAAATCAACACGACTATCAATCGGGTCTCAGCTATGCTTGAAGGTAACAGTGAAATGACTTATAGAAGCTATTGCTTTTATTGCTTATTTAACTTTTTTATATTACTTATATAAAAAGAAGGATACCTGAAAGCCCTCCTGCGACAAGAAACAAAGGCCAGTCTTGAAGAGAAAAATCAACACCACTATCAATCGGGTCTCAGCTATGTTTAAGGTCATAGTGAAACGACTTATGGAAGCTATTGCTTTTATTGCTTATTCAACTTTTTTATATTTCTTATATAAAAAGAAGGATACTCGAGAGCCCTCCTGCGACAAGAAACACAGGTCAGTCTTGAAGAGAAAAATCAACACCACTATCAATCGGGTCTCAGCTATGTTTTAAGGTTATAGTGAAATGACTTATAGAAGATTGCTTTTATTGCTTAAATAACTTTTTTATATTGCTTATATAAAAAGAAGGATACTCGAGAGCCCTCCTGCGACAAGAAACACAGGTCAGTCTTGAAGAGAAAAATCAACACCACTATCAATCGGGTCTCAGCTATGTTTTAAGGTTATAGTGAAACGACTTATAGAAGCTACTGCTTTTATTGCTTATTCGACTTTTTTATATTTCTAATATAAAAAGAAGGATAGCCGAAAGCCCTCCTACGACAAGAAAAAAGCCCAATCTTGAATAGAAAAATCAACACCACTATCAATCCGGTCTCAAGCTATGTTTTAGGTTATAGTGAAATGACTTATAGAAGCTATGGCTTTTATTGCTTAAAAAACTTTTTTATATTACTTATATAAAAAGAAGGATACTCGAGAGCCCTCCTGCGACAAGAAACACAGGTCAGTCTTGAAGAGAAAAATCAACACCACTATCAATCGGGTCTCAGCTATGTATTAAGGTTATACTTAAATGACTTATGGAGCTATTGCTTTTATTTCTTATATAACTTTTTTATATTACTTATATAAAAAGAAGGATACTCGAGAGCCCTCCTGCGACGAGAGAGACAGGTCAGTCTTGAAGAGAAAAATCAACACCACTATCAATCAGGTCTCAGCTATGTTTTAAGGTTATAGTGAAATGACATATTGAAGCTATGGCTTTTATTGCTTAAATAACTTTTTTATATTACTTATATAAAAAGAAGGATACTCGAGAGTCCTCCTGCGACAATAAACAAAGCTCAATCTTGAATAGAAAAATCAACACCACTATCAATCAGGTCTCAGCTATGGTTTAAGGTTATAGTGAAATGACTTATGGATGCTATTTCTTTTGTTGCTTATTTAACTTTTTTTTATTTATTATATAAAAAGAAGGATACTCGAGAGTCCTCCAGAGACAAAAAACAAATCTCAGTAATGAACATACACATACAAAACATTCACCCTCAGGTATAATCTAAGGTATTTAAATTTAGTGAAATTACATATGGAAGCTATGTACGTTGGATATATTAATACTATTTAATATTTCTTTTTTATATAGTTGGATAATAGAGAGCACTCATTCCACGATAAACAAAGCTCAGTCTAGACGAGAAAAATCCAAACGACTATAAATCAGGTCTCAGCTCTGGTTTGAGGGTATAGTGAAATGAAATATGGAAGCTATTGCTTTTATTGCTTATTTGACTTTTTTATATTACTAATATAAAAAGAAGGATACCCGAGAGCCCTCCTACGACAAGAAACACAGGTCAGTCTTGAAGAGAAAAATCAACACCACTATCAATCAGGTCTCAGCTATGTTTTAGGTTATAGTGAAATGACTTATGGAAGCTATTGCTTTTATTGCTTAAATAACTTTTTTATATTACTTATATAAAAAGAAGGATACTCGAGAGCCCTCCTGCGACAAGAAACAAAGGTCAATCTTGAAGAGAAAAATCAACACCAGTATCAATCGGGTCTCAGCTATGTTTTAAGGTTATAGTAAAATTACTTATAGAAGATTGCTTTTATTGCTTATATAACTTTCTTATATTTCTTATATAAAAAGAAGGATACTCGAGAGCCCTCCTGCGACAAGAAACACAGCTCAGTCTTGAAGAGAAAAATCAACACCACTATAAATCAGGTCTCAGCTATGTTTTAAGGTTATAGTGAAATGACTTATGGAAGCTATTGCTTTTATTGCTTAAATAACTTTTTTATATTACTTATATAAAAAGAAGGATACTCGAGAGCCCTCCTGCGACAAGAAACACAGCTCAATCTTGAAGAGAAAAATCAACACCACTATCAATCGGGTCTCAGCTATGTTTTAAGGTTATAGTGAAATGACTTATAGAAGCTACTGCTTTTATTTCTTATTTGACTTTTTTATATTACTTATATAAAAAGAAGGATACTCGAGAGACCTCCAGAGACCCGACACACAGCTCAGTATAGAAGATAAAAATCAAAACCAATATCAATCGGGTCTCAGCTAAGGCTTAAGGTTTTAGTGAAATGAATTATGGAAGATATTTATGTTAGTTCTAATTTAACTATTTTATATTAGTTATATAAAAAGAAGGATACTCGAGAGCCCTCCTGCGACAAGAAACACAGGTCAGTCTTGAAGATAAAAATCAACACCACTATAAATCGGGTCTCAGCTATGGTTTAAGGTTATATCGAAATGTCTTCTGGAATATATGTATTTTATTTATTAAATTACTTTTTTATATTACTAATATATATATAAGTATACTCAAGAGCCCTCCTGCCACAAGAGACAAAGCACAATCTTGAAGAGACAAATAAAAAGCACTAACAATCTGGTCTCAGCTATGTTTTAAGGTTATAGTGAAATGACTTATAGATGCTATTGCTTTTATTGCTTATTCAACTTTTTTATATTGCTTATATAAAAAGAAGGATACTCGAGAGCCCTCCTGCGACAAGAAACACAGGTCAGTCTTGAAGAGAAAAATCAACACCACTATCAATCTGGTCTCAGCTATGTTTTAAGGTTATAGCGAAATGACTTATTGAAGCTTTTTCATTTTTTTATAATACAACTTTTTTATATTATTAATATATAAAGTAGTATTCTCGAAATTCCTACTTCGACAAAAAAAACATGCCTGAATTGAAGATACAAATACACTACACACAACATAACTAAACTTATCTGCTTGAAGGGTCCATTTTCCTTAAATATGGAATCTATTTAGCTGAGTTCTGATATGAGTTTTTTATATTACTTATATAAAAATAAGTATAACCTAGATACCTCCTGCGACAAGAAAAACAGGCCAGACTTGAAGAGAAAAATCAACACCACTATCAATCTGGTCTCAGCTATGTTTTAAGGTTATAGTGAAATGACTTATAGAATATATTTCTTTTATTGCTTATTTGACTTTTTTATATTACTTATATAAAAAGAAGGATAGTCGAGAGCCCTCTTGCGACAAGAAAACAGGTCAGTCTTGAATAGAAAAATCAACACCACTATCCATCGGGTCTCAGCTATGTTTTAAGGTTATAGTGAAACGACTTATAGAAGCTATTGCTTTTATTGCTGATTTAACTTTTTTATATTACTTATATAAAAAGAAGGATAGTTGAGAGCCCTCCTGCGACAAGAAAAAAGGTCAGTCTTTAAGAGAAAAATCAACACCACTATCAATCGGGTCTCAGCTATGTTTTAAGGTTATAGTGAAATGACTTATAGAAGCTATTGCTTTTATTGCTTATTTAACTTTTTTATATTACTTATATAAAAAGAAGGATAGCCGAGAGCCCTCCTGCGACAAGAAACACAGGTCAGTCTTGAATAGAAAAATCAACACCACTATCAATCTGGTCTCAGCTATGTTTTAAGGTTATAGTGAAACGAATTATTGAAGTTACTGCTTTTATTGCTTATTCGACTTTTTTATATTACTCATATAAAAAGAAGGATAGCTGAGAGCCCTCCTGAGACAAGAAACACAGGCCAGTCTTGAAGAGAAAAATCAACAGCACTATCAATCAGGTCGCAGCTATGTTTTAAGGTTATAGTGAAATGACTTATACAAGTTATTTCTATTATTGCTTATTTGACTTTTTTATATTAATTATATAAAAAGAAGGATACTCGAGAGCCCTCCTGCGACAAGAAACACAGGTCAGTCTCGAATAGAAAAATCAACACCACTATCAATCGGGTCTCAGCAAGGTTTTAAGGTTATAGTGAAATGACTTATTGAAGCTACTGCTTTTTTTGCTTATTAAACTTTTTTATATTACTTATATAAAAAGAAGGATACTCGAGAGCCCTCCTGCGACAAAAAACACAGGTCAGTCTTGAAGAGAAAAATCAACACCACTATCAATCAGGTCTCAGCTATGTTTTAAGGTTATAGAGAAATGACTAATGGAAGCTATTGATTTTATTGCTTAATTAAATTTTTTATATTACTTATATAAAAAGAAGGATACTCGAGAGCCCTCCTGCGACAAGAAACACAGGTCAGTCTTGAAGAGAAAAATCAACACCACTATCAATCTGGTCTCAGCTAAGTTTTAAGGTTATAGTGAAATGACTTATTGAAGTTACTGCTTTTATTGCTTATTTGACTTTTTTACATTACTAATATAAAAAGAAGGATAGTCGAGAGCCCTCCTGCGACAAGAAAACAGGTCAGTCTTGAATAGAAAAATCAACACCACTATCCATCGGGTCTCAGCTATGTTTTAAGGTTATAGTGACATGACTTATAGAAGCTACTGCTTTTATTGCTTATTTGACTCTTTTATATTACTTATATAAAAAGAAGGATACCCGAGAGCCCTCCTGCGACAAAAAACAAAGCTCATTCTTGAAGAGAAAAATCAACACCACTATCAATCAGGTCTCAGCTATGGTTTAAGGTTATAGCGAAACGACTTATTTAAGCTATTGATGTTAGTGCTTATATAACTTTTTTATATTTCTTATATAAAAAGAAAGATACTCGAGAGCCCTCCTGCGACAAAAAACACAGGACAGTCTTGAAGAGAAAAATCAACAGCACAATCAATCAGGTCTGAGCTATGTTTTAAGGTTATAGTGAAATGACTTATAGAAGCTATTTCTTTTGTTGCTTATTCAACTTTTTTATATTACTTATATAAAAAGAAGGATACCCGAGAGCCCTCCTGCGACAAAAAACACAGGTCAGTCTTGAAGAGAAAAATCAACACCACTATCAATCAGGTCTCAGCTATGTTTTAAGGTTATAGTGAAATGACTTATGGAAGCTATTGCTTTTATTGCTTATTTGTCTTTTTTTTATTTATTATATAAATAGAAGGATATTCGAGAGCCCTCCTGCGACAAGAAAACCAGGTCATTATTGAAGAGAAAAATCCACACCACTCTCACTCGGGTCTCAGCTATGGTTGAAGCTTCTAGTGAAATGACAGATGGAAGGTCGTGCTTTTGTTGATTAATTAACTTTTTTATATTACTTATATAAAAAGAAGGATACTCGAGAGCCCTCCTGCGACAAAAAACACAGGTCAGTCTTGAAGAGAAAAATCAACACCACTATCAATCGGGTCTCAGCTATGTTTTAAGGTTATAGTGAAATGACTTATAGAAGCTATTGCTTTTTTTGCTTAATTAACTTTTTTATATTTCTTATATAAAAAGAAGGATACTAGATAGCCCTCCTGCGACAAGAAACACAGGTCAGTCTTGAAGAGAAAAATCAACACCACTATCAATCAGGTCTCAGCTATGTTTTAAGGTTATAGTGAAACTACTTATGGAAGCTATTGCTTTTATTGCTTATTCAACTTTTTTATATTACTTATATAAAAAGAAAGATACTCGAAAGCCCTCCTGCGACAAAAAACACAGGTCAGTATTGAATAGAAAAATCAACACCACTATCACTCGGGTCTCAGCTTTGGTTTAATTTTATAGTAAAATGACTTATGGAAGCTAGTGATTTTGTTGCTTATTCTACTTTTTTATATTTCTTATATAAAAAGAAAGATTCTCGAGAGCCCTCCTGCGACAAAAAACACAGGTCAATCTTGAAGAGAAAAATCAACACCACTATCAATCAGGTCTCAGCTATGTTTTAAGGTTTTAGTGAAACGAATTATTGAAGCTATTGCTTTTATTGCTTATAAAACTTTTTTAAATTTCTCATATAAAAAGAAGGATACCCGAAAGCCCTCCTACGACAATAGACAAAGCCCAGTCTTGAAGAGAAAAATCAACACCACTATCAATCTGGTCTCAGCTATGTTTAAGGTTATAGTGAAACTACTTATGGAAGCTATTGCTTTTTTTGCTTATTTAACTTTTTTATATTACTTATATAAAAAGAAGGATACTCGAGAGCCCTCCTGCGACAAGAAACACAGGTCAGTCTTGAAGAGACAAATCAACACCACTAACAATCGGGTCTCAGCTATGTTTTAAGGTTATAGTGAAATGAATTATAGAAGCTATTTCTTTTTTTGATTATTTGTCTTTTTTATATTTATTATATAAAAAGAAGGATACCCGAGAGCCCTCCTGCGACAACAAACACAGGTCAGTCTTGGAGAGAAAAATCAATACCACTATCAATCAGGTCTCAGCTATGTTTTAAGGTTATAGCGAAACGAGTTATGGAAGCTATAGGTTTGATTGCTTATTTAAATTTTTTATATAACTTATATAAAAAGAAGGATACTCGAGAGCCCTCCTGCGACAATAAACACAGGCCAGTCTTGAATAGAAAAATCAAAACCACTATCAATCGGGTCTCAGCTATGTTTTAAGGTTATAGTGAAACGACTTATTGAAGCTACTGATTTTATTGCTTATTCGTCTTTTTTATATTAATTATATAAAAAGAAGGATAGCCGAGAGCCCTCCTGCGACAATAAACACAGGTCAGTCTTGAAGAGAAAAATCAACAGCACTATCAATCAGGTCTCAGCTATGTTTTAAGGTTATAGTGAAATGACTTATACAAGTTATTTCTTTTATTGCTTATTTAAATTTTTTATATTACTAATATAAAAAGAATGATAGTCGAGAGCCCTCCTGCGACAAGAAACACAGGTCAGTCTTGAATAGAAAAATCAACACCACTATCAATCGGGTCTCAGCTATGGTTTAAGGTTATAGCGAAATGAATTATAGAAGCTACTGCTTTTATTGCTGATTTGACTTTTTTATATTACTAATATAAAAAGAAGGATAGTCGAGAGCCCTCCTGCGACAAGAAACACAGGTCAGTCTTGAAGAGAAAAATCAAAACCACTATCAATCGGGTCTCAGCTATGTTTTAAGGTTATAGTGAAATGACTTATAGAAGCTATTGCTTTTATTGCTTATTGAACTTTTTTATATTACTTATATAAAAAGAAGGATACTCGAGAGCCCTCCTGCGACAAGAAACACAGGCCAGTTTTGAAGAGAAAAATCAACACCACTATCAATCGGGTCTCAGCTATGCTTGAAGGTTACAGTGAAATGACTTATAGAAGCTATTGCTTTTATTGCTTATTTAACTGTTTTATATTACTTATATAAAAAGAAGGATACTCGAGAGCCCTCCTGCGACAAGAAACACAGGTCAGTCTTGAAGAGAAAAATCAACACCACTATCAATCGGGTCTCAGCAATGTTTTAAGGTTATAGTGAAACGAATTATAGAAGTTACTGCTTTTATTGCTTATTTAACTTTTTTATATTACTTATATAAAAAGAAGGATACTCGAGAGCCCTCCTGCGACAAGAAACACAGGTCAGTCTTGAAGAGAAAAATCAACACCACTATCAATCGGGTCTCAGCTATGTTTTAAGGTTATAGTGAAATGACTTATAGAAGCTATTGCTTTTATTGCTGATTTAACTTTTTTATATTACTTATATAAAAAGAA
Source organism: Artemia sp. Qi Xiang Cuo (assembly GCF_049724085.1). Classification (NCBI taxonomy): domain Eukaryota; kingdom Metazoa; phylum Arthropoda; class Branchiopoda; order Anostraca; family Artemiidae; genus Artemia; species Artemia sp. Qi Xiang Cuo. Next base: position 22,134,232 of record NC_142795.1, read on the forward strand.
GGATAGTCGAGAGCCCTCCTGCGACAAAAAAACAGGTCAGTCTTGAATAGAAAAATCAACACCACTATCAATCGGGTCTCAGCTATGGCTTAAGGTTATAGTGAAATGAATTATTGAAGCTACTGCTTTTATTGCTTATTTGACTTTTTTACATTACTTATATAAAAAGAAGGATAGTCGAGAGCCCTCCTGCGACAAGAAACACAGGTCAGTCTTGAATAGAAAAATCAACACCAATCTCAATCTGGTCTCAGCTATGTTTTAAGGTTATAGCGACACGAATTATAGAATCTACTGCTTTTATTGCTTATTTGACTTTTTTATATTACTTATATAAAAAGAAGGATAGCTGAGAGCCCTCCTGCGACAAGAAAACAGGTCAGTCTTGAAGAGAAAAATCAACACCACTATCAATCGGGTCTCAGCTATGTTTTAAGATTATAGTGAAATGACTTATAGATGCTATTGCTTTTATTGCTTATTCAACTTTTTATATTGTTTATATAAAAAGAAGGATACTCGAGAGCCCTCCTGCGACAAGAAACACAGGTCAGTCTTGAAGAGAAAAATCAACACCACTATCAATCGGGTCTCAGCTATGTTTTAAGGTTATAGTGAAATGCCTTATAGAAGCTATTGCTTTTGTTTTATTGAACCCGGACTATGCGGTGCGTTTTTTCTTTATTTGAAGCCAAGTTACAATGTTGAAATTAAGATTCTCTTAATTTTGCTACATTCCTTGATTAGATGAATATTACCAGAGCTAAGGATTTTGAAACCTAGACATGGTTTTTGCAAAGGTTTATTTAATCATTTTTCTATAATATGGTGTATATTTTACTGTTTATAATCATGAATGAGTAATTTTTAGGTAGGGCCATATTTAGGGGGGGGTATCCGTCTCAAAACTCCTCCAAAATGTTGCAAATTGGTCTTGAAAATGTAGGTAAAAAAAACTCAAAAAATATTTCTCCGGCTGAAAAAATGGTCTTAAAAATACAGGTAAAAAGACCTTTATTTAAGACCGTTAGACAAAACCTTACTGGAGGTTCTTCATTCTCTTTGTAAGCCCACCCCAAAACAAAAGTTATTTTGGTTACACCCCCCCCCCACCCGCGAACGAAAATCCTGTATATATCCGTTATTATGAAAAAGATTTAATCTAGGTTTGATTAGAAATATATTCGAAATTCGAAAAAAGACTGACGTCAAAAGACTGATTCTTATACAGCTTTCATGTAAATTTTCTCCATGATCATAATCAGAATAAAAATGCTACAATATTGTTAGTTCCATGTGATTTTTTGAGCTATACCTTTGAGTTATAGTTGTCTTTGAGTTATAGTTGATAGTTAGTTATAGCTGGAAAAAGAAAACAGTTAAAAAAGAAAACAACGAAGGCACCGTCCATATGTAAAGATTTAGTCTTCAATGTTCAACATTTAGAGAAAATTATTAAAAAAGCGACTAATAATTATAAAAGCATTTTTTTAGACATAGCAGCTGTCACTTCTATATATTCGATTATCTAGGCCTACGGTAATATTTCAAGATAAATTGTGGGTGGGAAAAGACCCAACCACAATGACCTGTACTATACCTTCCCAAGCAGATAAAGTAAGCGAATTTAGTTTCTCAAATATGGCTATTAAATAGATCATATGCAGAGTAATAGTGCTGCCTAAGTAAAGAGCGAAGTGGGCACAACGTATTATTATTATTATTATTTTTTGTGTGTGTGTGTGTGTGTTTTCTAGACCAGGGCACTTAGTATAGAAGTAGTCGTCGAAACTCCGAAAGGGGCTCATTCGATTAGAAATTGAAAGGGTTAGTGCCCTTTTTAAGAGTCGAAAGTGATTGGAGGAAAGCCAGCCCCCCCCCACCCTTCATTCCCCACACACATCAAACAAAAATTTTGAGATAGCCATTTTGTTCAGCGCAGTTGCAAGGTCCAGACATTACGTCTTTGAGGATTGCAACCCCACCCCTCACAGCATTCAGGGAAAGGGTTGTAAGTTATGCCCTGGGCCCATGCAATTTTTTATAGAAAGTGGTCGTATAAACTTCAGAGGGGGCTCATTGGATTAGTAATCAGAAGTCCTAGGACCCTTTTAAGATTAAAAGTAATCGGAAGGCATCTACCCCCCCCTCCCCTCATTTTGGTTTTCGACCAGAGTACTTCGAATAGAAGGAGTTGTCGTAGAGAAACTTCGAAAGGGGCACATTCGATTAGAAATTGCAAAATCTAGTGCCTGTTTTAACAGTCGAAAGTGATTGAAGGGAAACCACCCCCCCCCCACCCTACGCTCATCATTTCCCCAAATACCTCCAATCAAAACTTTGAGATAAGCATTTTGTTCAGCGTAGTTGAAAGGTCCAATAATTATGTCTTTGAAGATAACAACCCCCCACAGTGCTAACGGCAAGGGTTGTAAGCTATGCCCTGAGGGGCGTACAGCAGTTTTATGCAAAGGCTGGTCGTATAAACTTTGGAAAGAACTCATAGAATTGGAAATCTGAAGTTCTAGTTCTCTTTTTAAGAGTCAGGGTCTTGGAGGGCAACTAGCCCCCCTTACGGTCTATTTTCCCCAAATGCATCCGATAGAAATTTTCAGATAGCCATTTGTTCAAAACAGTCCAAAAATCAGTGGGCACAACGTATTATTATTATTATTATTATTTTTTTTGTGTGTGTGTGTTTTTCTAGACCAGGGCACTTAGTATAGAAGTAGTCGTCGAAACTCCGAAAGGGGCTCATTCGATTAGAAATTGAAAGGGTTAGTGCCCTTTTTAAGAGTCGAAAGTGCTTGGAGGAAAGCCAGCCCCCCCCCCCCACCCTTCATTCCCCACACACATCAAACAAAAATTTTGAGATAGCCCTTTTGTTCAGCGCAGTTGTAAGGTCCAGACATTACGTCTTTGAGGATTGCAACCCCACCCCTCACAGCATTCAGGGAAAGGGTTGTAAGTTATGCCCTGGGCCCATGCAATTTTTTATAGAAAGTGGTCGTATAAACTTCCGAGGGGGCTCTTTAGACTGGTAATCAGAATTTCTAGGACCCTTTTTAAGATTAAAAGTAATCGGAGGGCATCTACCCCCCCCCCCTCCCCTCATTTTGGTTTTCGACCAGAGTACTTCGAATAGAAGGAGTTGTCGTAGAGAAACTTCGAAAGGGGCTCATTCGATTAGAAATTGCAACATCTAGTGCCTGTTTTAACAGTCGAAAGTGATTGAAGGGAAACCACCCCCCCCCACCCTACGCTCATCATTTCCCCAAATACCTCCAATCAAAACTTTGAGATAAGCATTTTGTTCAGCGTAGTTGAAAGGTCCAGTAATTATTTGAAGATAACAACCCCCCACAGTGCTAACGGCAAGGGTTGTAAGCTATGCCCTGAGGGGCGTACAGCAGTTTTATGCAAAGGCTGGTCGTATAAACTTTGGAAAGAACTCATAGAATTGGAAATCTGAAGTTCTAGTTCTCTTTTTAAGAGTCAGGGTCTTGGAGGGCAACTAGCCACCCTTACGGTCTATTTTCCCCAAATGCATCCGATAGAAATTTTCTGATAGCCATTTGTTCAAAACAGTCCAAAAATCACATAACGAGGCCTTTGGGGTTGACACAATCCCCCAGAGTCTAGGAGCAAGGATTGTAAGTTGTTCCCAGGGGGCATATAAGATTTTTATTGAAGGGGTGGTTGTGTCAACTTTAGAGGAGTCTAACTTGACTGGAAATTTAAAGTTCTAGTCTCTTTTAAGAGTTCAAAAGTGACAGAGGGCAACAAGCCCCTCCCCCTCCCTGGCGCCCTCTTTTCCCAAACGCATCCGACCGAAATTGTGAGATAGACATTTTGCTCACAATAGTCCAAAGAGCATATACCAATGCCTTCAGGGTGAACACAACCCTCCAGAGCCCAGGGGCAAGGGTTGTAAGTTATCCCTCGGGCATATAAGGTTTTTATGGAACGAATGGTCGTGTAAACTTCGGATCATATGGGGCTCATTTAATTGGAAGTCGGAAGATCTAGTGCCCTTTTTAAGATTCAAAAGTGAATGGAGGGTAACCAGCCTCTCTTCCACAAGCCTATCACTCCCCAAAACACATCCGATCAAAATTTTAAGAGAAATATTTTGTTCAACATGGTTGAAAAGTCCAGTACTTTTGTCTTTGGTGATGTCAACCTCCCCATAGTCTTCAGGTAAAGGGCAGTAAGTTAGGCAATTCGTTCATTGTTTATATATAGTATATGTCATTGAGAAAGGTATGCATGTTTGAACTTTATTTTCCGACAATAGAAAGGGAATTCAGGTAAGCCTTTCAAAGAATGTTGAGGGGAGTGTTAAACTAAATCAAAACACGTTATGTGTATACGGATTGTCAAAAGAGCGAACTCATGAATGACTGGTTATATTGATTTGTAACTCTCAGAAAACGATAAGAGAGGTGATCAAAAAGGGATGCATGCTAGCACTACAACTACTACTACCACTACCAGACTACTCCATTTACAATATTGAGGGAAAATTTGAACTAAATCAAAAGACGCTATGTACATGCACATTGCCAAAAGAAAGTGTCTCAAGAATTGATTTGGTTATTAAGTTAGAACTTTCAGATAATGCTGAAAGGTGAAAATCATCTGACAAAAAACCAATGTATGCACGCTACTACAAATATTTCTATCACTGCTACATTTACTACTACTACTACTACTTCAACTACTACTTCTATTGCAACTGCTTGGTAAAGGCAATACGCTAATACGTCTTCTGCTAATAGTACTACCGCTATTACTATTAATTAATTAAAAAAATCTGAAAAATAACTTTTTCAAAGAAAAGTAAAGGCCATTTTAAACTTAAGCTCAGCCGATACAAATATCTTTTAAAATTAAAACTCAAAACGACCAGAAATTACTATTAAAGAATAAATGAAACCCAAAACGAACAGAAATTAAATAAACAATCAATGCAAACAAACATACAATAGATATTAGTGTAAATTAATAAATAGATCTTAAAACGAGTGAAACTTAAATTGAATATGCAAATCAAGCTTGAAACGAACAAAAATCACCAAAAACAAGAGTTTGGGTATAACCTCCTTCTCTCACTGTCTAAAACCTACTGCGTCATTGGCGCTTTACTGAAAACCAATCTTACGAAAAATATTATCTTTTGTACTTAATATTGAAAACAAGCACTAAATTTGTAGTGGTATTTTAAAGTGATGTGCGTTCAGCAACTAAAATAACCCTGCGACAAACGTTCGTTTTAGTTTACTAGTTCTTTTTAAACATTCTAAAATCAACTTTAGTTCCCCTCCAAACAAGTGTACGGACGTGGCCTCTTTTTCTACTCTCATATAAAAGCCAAAAGACAACTTCATCATTTCCAGTCAACTGAAAACGTATTTTTTAAAAATATTTTCTTTTACAGTTCTTACAGCATTGAAAATAAAAATAAAATTACAGTGAAATAAATTCTTGAATTGATGGATATTTCAACAATTAATATCATTATACATTCAATCTGATGTTGCTTATACTTTCCAAGACTGTTCAAGACGCATATAGTTTTCAGTAAAGCGCCAATGACGCAGTAGGTTTTAGACTTTTACAGTGAGAGAAGGAGGTCATACTCAAACTCTTGTTTGTGATGATTTTTGTTCGTTTCAGGCTTGATTTGCATATTCAATTTAAGTTTAACTCGTTTTAAGATTTAGATATTAATTTACATTAATATCTATTGTGTGTTTGTTTGCATTGATTGTTTATTTAATTTCTGTTCGTTTTAAGTTTCATTTGTACTTCAATAAGAAAATTTTTTTTCGTCTTAAGCTTGATTTTTATATTCAATCTAAGCATTACTCGCTTTAAGATCTATTTATTCATTTATATTATTACTTGTGGTATTTTTTTGCTATGATTGTTTATTTAATTTCTGTTCGTTTTCGGTTTCATTTATTCTTTAACAGTAATTTCTGGTGGTTTTGAGTTTGAATTTTAAAAGGTATTTGAATCTGCTGAGTTTAAGTTTAAAATGGCCTTTACTTTTCCTTGGAAAACTTATTTTTCGGAGTTTTTTTTTTTTTTTTTTTATTCGGTTTTGATTGCAAAAAAGTTTTTAAAAATTCCTTATTTCAAAATCAAACTTAAAAAAAAATAATCAAATATTCATCAAAGTATCAAAACTGACATCAAAGCGAAAAAATGGGTTTGTGTCAACCTTGGAGTTTTTATTATCTGATGTTTGATGAATGATATCTGATGAATTTTTATCGGATGGGTTTGGGGAAAAAGGGTGTGGGGGGACTAGATTAAGCATCGGTCTCTTTTGACTCTTTAAAAGTGAACTAGAACTTTCTATTTTCAATCAAATGAGTCCTCTCTGAAGTTTATACGAGAATCCCTTCTATAAGACCATATATATCCCCAGAGTATAATTTATAACGCCTGTCCCTGGGCCCTGGGGGTTGTGTTGACCCTGGAGTTTTAATATCTGAATTGGTTGAACTATTTTTAACCAATGGTCACCTAAAATTTTTATCGGATGGGTTTATCCATCCAATACACCCAAAGGCGTGGAGGGCGGGAAGGGCTAGTTGCCCTCCAGAATTTTTTTACTCTGAGAAAATGAACTAAAACTTTGAATTTTCATTCAAATGAACCCTCTCTGAAGTATATACGAGCATCCCTTTCATAAGAACCACATAGAGCCCCAGGACATAGCTTACAATGTCTGCCCTCCGGGCCCTGGGGGGAGGGTGTCGACACCGGAGTTCTTGTTATCTGATCTTTGAACTATTTTGAAAAAATGGCTCCCTTAAAGTTCTTACCGGATGGGTTTCAGGAAAATGGGGCGTGGAGAGGGGGGCTAGTTGCCCTCTGATCTCTTGTGACCCTTAAGAAATGACCGAGAACTTTAAATTTCCAACCACATGAGCCCTCCGATGTTTATACGAGCATACCTTCCATAAAAACCATACATGCCCCCAGAGCAATACTTACAAAGCCTGCCCCTGACCTGGGGGGGGGGTTGTGTCGACACAGGAGTTTTTCTAATCTGACCTTTGAACTATTTTTAACGAAATAACCCTACGTAAAGGAGTTTTTGTTATGTGATCTTTGAACTATTTTTAACAAAACGGCTACCTCAAATTTTCATCAGATGTATTTGGAGAAAAAGGGCTTGGGGCCAGTTGCCCTCTGATCACTTTTGACTCTTAAAAAGGGCACTAGAACTCTCGATTTCCAATCGAATGAGCCCCCTTTGAAGTTTATACGACGACCCCTTCCATATCAAGTGCCTCTGAAAAAAAAAATAAATGGAGTGAGGGGGAGGTTAGCTACACTCCAATCACTTTTGACTCTTAAAAAAGTGAATTAAAACTTTCAATTTCCAATCAAATGAGCCCTCTAGGAATTTTATACGAGCATCCCTTCCCTAGCAACCATATATGCCCCCCAGGGCACAACTTACAACGCCTACCCCAGGGGCCTGGGGGGCTGTGTCGACACCGGAGTTTTTTGTTATCAGAACTTTGAACTATTTTTAACAAAATGCTTATCTCAAAATTTTTATCTGATGCACTTAGGGCGTGGAGGAGGGGGGGGGGGGATAGTTTTCCCTCCGATCTCTTTTGACTCTTAAAAAGTGAACAAGAACTTTCAATTTCCAATCAAATGAACCCTCTCCGAAGTTTATATGAGCATCCTTTCCATAAGAACTATATATGCCCCTAGAGCATTACTCATAACGCCTGCCTCCAGGCCCTGGCGGGTTCCGTCAACACAGGAATTTTTCTTATCTGACCTTTGAACTATTTTTAATGAAATGGCTGTTATAAACATTTTATCGGATGGGCTTGGGGAAAAATTTGTGTGTGTGGAGGGGGGAGGGCTAGTTGCCCTCGAATATCTTTTGACTCTTAAAAATTGAACTAAAACTTTCAATTTCCAATCAAATGAGCCCCCTATGAAGTTTATACGAGCATCCCTTTCATAAGAACCATATACGAACCCAGGACAACACTTACAACGCCTATCCCCCGGGCTCTGGGTGGAGTGTCCTGCACAAACATATAATTTCCAGAACTTTCAACTACGTTGAACAAAATGGCTATATAAAAATTTTGATTGGATGTGTTTGGGGAAATGGTGGGCGTGGAAGGGGTATCTACTTTTTAACAATTTCTAAAACACTGGCTATCTCAAAATTTGTAGCGGACGGGTTTGGGAAAAAAGGGCGTGGGGGGGGGGGTTAGTTTAACCCTCTTGACTCTTAAAAAGTGAACTAGAACTTTCAATTTCCAATCAAACGAGCCCTCTATGAAGTTTATGCGAGCATCCCTTTCATAAGAACCATACATGCCCTTAGGGCATAACTTCCCATGGGCCCAAGGGGGGTTCTATTGACACCAGATTTTTTCTTATCCGACCTTTGGACTATTTTTAACAAAATGTCTATCTCAAAACTTTCATCAGATGGGTTATGAAAAAGAAGGCGTCGGGGCGGGGGGGGGGCTAGCTGCCCTCGGATCTCATTTGACTATTAAAAAGTGAGCCCGAACTTTCAATATCCAATCAAATAAGCCCTCTCTGAAGTTTATACGAGCATCCTTTTCATACAAACCATATATGCACCAGGGCGTAACTTACAACACTTGCCCTGGGGGGTTGTGACGACACTTGAGCTTTTATTATCTGACCTTTGAGCAATTTTTAAGTTAATGGTTATCTCAAAATTTTTACTGGATACATTTGGGGGGAAAGGTTCGTTGGGGGGGGGGGCTAGTTGCCCTCCAATCTCTTTTGACTCTAAAAAACTGAACTAGAACTTTCAATTTCCAATCAAATGAGCCCTATCTGAAGTTTATATGAGAATTCCTTCCATAAGAACCACATATGCCCCCAGGGCATAACTTATAATCCTCGCACCTCAAAACTGTGGAGGGAGTGTCCTGCTCAAATCAATAATTTCAAGAACTTTCAACTGCGTTGAACAAAATGGATATATCAAAATTTTGATTGGATGCATTTGGGGAAATGGTGGCCATGGAGGGGGTGTCAGTTGCCTTAGAATCACTTTCGACTATTAAAAAGGGAACTAGCCATTTAAATTTCCAATCGAATGAGCCCTTTCTGAAGTTTCTACGACAATGCTGTCTATATAAAACCTTATATGCCCCCAGGGCATAACTTTCATCCCTTGCCCTGAGGGCTGTGGGGGAGTTGTCATCCTCAAAGACCTAATTTCCAGAATTTTAAACTATGTTGAATAAAATGGCTATATGAAAACTTATATTGGATGTTTGGGGAAAAGGTGGGCGTGAAAAGGGGGTTAGTTGCTCTCCAATCACTTTCGATTATTAAAAAAGGCACTAGCCCTTTGAATTTCCAATCGAATGAGCTTTTTTTGAAGTTTCTACGACAACGCCTTCTATAAAAAACTTTATATGCCCCCAGGGCATAACTTAAAACCCTTGCCCTGAGGGTTGTGAGGGAGTGTCCTTCTCAAAAACATATTTTCTATCTGGGAATCAACAACGCTGAACAAAATGGTTATCCTAAATTTTGATTGGATGTGTTTGGGGGAATGATGGTTGTGGGGGAGGGGGGGGGTCTAGTTGCCCTCCAATCACTTTCGACTATTAAAAAGGGCACTAGAACTCTCGATATCCAATCGAATGGACCCCCTGTGAAGTTTCTACTAAGACCCCTTCCATATGAAGTGCCTCTGGGAAAAAAACAAAATAATGATAATAATAAATAAATAATAAAACATTGGAGCCGTATGGCCTTTACTATAGGCAACGCTATAGCGTTGCCTCTGAAGCTACTACTAGCAACACAAAGACTACCACTATCACTACAATTACAACTATGTCTAAGGGTATAAAGGTGAAATTTTCAAGGATTTTGTTTGGGGGGGGGGGGAGGTGAACTATATCGCAATACGCCATTTGTATGCAGGTTGTAAAAAGAGCGTAACAGCAATATCTTAGGAACACTAACACTTTGGTGTGTGAAGTTGAAACTAACAGGGCTTGTTGTGAGGGATGTTTAACTAATTAAAAGAAAACAGTTCCATCCTAATCCTACTGCTTATGCTCATACTACTACTGCAACTATTATTACTACTACTACTACTACTACTACTACTACTACAGCTTCCACTAAAGCTAAGGCTACTACTGTTAGTTCTACTGCTACTAATACTACTGTTGCCACTAAAACTAAGGATATTAAGGCAATTTTTTTTTTAATATTGAAACTGTATGGAACTAAATCGAAACACAGTATGTCCACACAAGTTGTTAAGAGGAGGTAGAAGAAATGCTTCAGGAACGGTTCATGATATTAATTTTAAACTTTCAGTATGTATTGAAGGGGATGTTGAAGAAACCAAAGGTGCTATGTGCATACTACTACTAATGATACTACGCAAGCTAAGGGTGTTAAGGTGAACCTTTCAGGGAGTATTTAGATGGATGTTGAACTAAATCAAAAAGATCTTGTGCCATTTTTAAGAGTCAGAAGAGATTGGGGGCAAGCAGCCCTCCTCCCAAGTCCGTTCATTTTCCAAACATATCCAGTCAAAATTTTTAGACACTAATTTTTTTCAGCATAGTAGAACGGTCCAGTAACTATGTCTTTAGGGATATTGGGTATATCAGCCATCCATAGTTTACACAATTTGCCCATTATTCTTTAAAACTAAATGTTGCTTTAAAACTAAACCAAAACGCACTGTGTATATGGTTGTCAATAAGACCTCAGCAATACATCGAGAACGACTGGGGTATTAAGTTGAAACTTTCATCTTAATAACTAATTTTGCTCATTTTCGGTTTGATAGAGCTTTACTTTTGAAAAACTTGTTCTGTGGATCTTTTTTTAATTAATCCTTAAAAAAAAAGCAAAAATCAAATATAGAAAAGAATGAAAGCTTTAAAAAAAATCTTAGAGAAAAGAAGGAGAATGGCTCACTTTCCAGAGGCAAATAATTCTTCAGTCACAATAGGAAAGTCAGTAGAATCTGAATCTTCTTCCACTGTTCTAAGACGTTCTAACGATCCGAACTCTATTCGTTTGGAAACCCTTCGTTCCTCGAGAGAATTACTCAAATCTTCGGTTGATCGACTTGGTGCCAATGTAAAATCTACTGGACTAAGAACTCGGGGTGATCCCCATGGTGAAACCTATAAGATCAAATTTAACTGATATATTAGGAGGCAAGGCCGTAACTAGGGTTGTGGGGGGTACCGAACTTGAATACTCCCCGCCCCCCCCAAAAAAAAAACTTTTTGTCCGACTCGTAAAAACGTAGCAAAAATGCATATACACAAGTTTTTTATGCATTGTTTTAAGTTTTTTTTATAAGACCCCTTCCAAAAAGTACCCCAACCCCGAACAACAATCCTGGATATACCCCTGTTAGGAAGACAGAAAATGTTAGGAAATAAAGGATTCTTTTTCTTTCGGAAGATTCGTACAGAACAATACTGAATACAATTCAAATCGAGTAGGACGGATATTTTGAATAATATCCAACTAATGCATAACTGACAATATAAAACTATGGAAGGATTTTTCCCCTATAGCCAAGACTGAAAAACTGTAGATTTACAGTAGAGCTGGAGATTGAAAATCGTAGAAGCATTAAAATGTTTTGTTTACCTCAAGATCAAGGATTATAGAAGATAAGCAAATAAAGTCAGAAAAACACAGGGATAAATCAAACAGAGCAAGAATTTTAGGTTATTTCTGAAACCATTCTGGCTAGGTATGACAAAAGGAAAAAAAAGGAATAGAAGAAAAAAATGAGGATAATCATCGGCATCGGGGAAGTCCACAGGACATTTTTATACTGTCCTGAGGACTTTTATTTGTATTTCTTATTCGTATTTTTGGAAGGGTTGGTGGAAGCAAGGAGATTTCAAATGTTGCATTGGAGGAAGGGCGTCTAAAATTGTTGTATTCAATCAATCTATCCATTTTTACACTAGAATTTCTTATGAAAATTAGAACTGTTTCACGTCTAGGTAGCGAGGGAATTCCAAAACAAAGTATAATGCAAGGTTATCAAAATACCGTATCTGCAATACCTCTGAAACAGGTTGGGTATTGAGTAAATTTTTTAGGAGAGAGTGGGGAGCCAGGGGGTCTGAGATTTTGACTGCAGGGAAGGGGGGTAGAGGAGGTGGGAAAGGCCTAAAAACGTCTTTTCTCGATCTACCAGAACATTTTTGCACTATAATCCTCTATGGCGGTAGTTCTGAAACTGTGGTACGCGTACCCCTTGGGGGTAAGCCAAATTTTTAGGGGGTACGCAATTCGTTTAATATTGAGAAAACCAAGATTAGTTTAATATTTTAGCTATAGTTTACTTAGTAGATCTATCGGTAACTGAGGAGGGGTACCTAAAACGTTTTGTGGGTAAAAAGGGATACAGTGTCTAGATAATTTTGAGAACCACTGCTCTATGGGATCTAAAATCTATTCAATGTCAATCAGCAAGGTTAATTAAAAACACTATGTATTGCAAGGTGATCAAAACAACGCATATGCAACATCTTGGGAACAGCTTTGGGATCAATCTGAACCTTTTAGCAATTTTTTGGGGGGAGGGGGGAGGGTGTACTTCATATCTTTACTGAGGGTAGGGGAATAAAGGGAAGGGCCTAAGGATTTTTTGTCCAATCTATTTAAAAATTTTGACCCTATGAGCCCAAGTTACACTATAATCTAGTGAAGTGGTGATGTACAGCAAAGGACATAAGGCAATAGCAATCAATAACCATAAATCTGGTAAATTTTTTTCAGCTTTTTTTTTTCAAATAATGTTATCACAAGCCCAGATGGGTCAGTTTTGACAAAATTGCAGTTTTTCTGGTCAAAATCGTATTTGATTTTAAATATTATGTTCTGTTACTTAAAAACGCACGTAGATATTGTAATTTATTTTCAAATGGGCCCTTGAACAGTTCTCTATGCTGTTTCAGTTCTCTGTCAGCAGTGACAAAAAAGAAAAAAAAAGAAAAAAGAAACTAGAGAAAGTACTCCAGTGCTACCAATGCAAAAACAGCGGTTTTCGAGCTGATCAAGGTGGGGAGCTGCAAGTGTCCTCTATAAGATTTTCGGCAATGGTGATTCTGATGGTGTATATTTCATTTCAGTCCCACTCCTTTTTCGAGGGGTTTCAGGTTATTTTCCATGAATCCTAATCAAAATAATAGTTACCATTCCTGAATCACCTACAAATGGTAATATTCTCTCACTAGGCACTTTTTTTAAGTGTTTTTTTTTTTCACTATGGACCAGGGTTTACTGAGTTGCAGACCTTGTTTACTGAGTTGCAGTGAATGTTGCAAAAATGATGCAAATTCACTTCAGCCACTGTTTTACTGCAATAGCATCATCATATCCATCATCCCTTGCGATAAGAACCTCATGAATAGATGCATTAGCCTAGCCCAAATCTCGTTCCTACAGTAGGAATTACTATGGCAGCATTATCTCCTTCGCCCCTTAGAAATGATCTATAGACATATATGCACTTACATAGCCTGCACTTACATATTCTAGGTGGGAGCAAGGGGCTAGCTAAGCCTGAAAATTTCCACGGCGGTGGTGGGCATACAGGCAATGAGGCTTGACCCTCCGTTCCTAGGCAGCATAGGAAATCCGCTAGCGCACCTCAAAGTGGTGAAGGGGTGTAAACATCACTGAGCTCCACGCCAAGCAAGGCGATAGCCAACACACTTTGGGTGACTGCAAGACTGGGGAGCTTGTGGTGTACCTTATCCCCAAGAAACGCTCAATAATGATGAAGACAAATATGATGAAAAGTTTGGCTACGGCATCCCCGGTATTATGCGATGCGACGAGAATGGGGCCCTCGTCGAAAAGTATGCTAGCTACCATCCTATCAGGAAGACAAGACCCGAATACCGGCTGCTGGAACCTGAGCTCGATTAAATGTTCATTGACACAAGCTTTTGTAGCTGCTGAATTTTATCTTTATAACCTTGATATTCTGTGCGTTCCTGAGAACTTTGAACTTTGACTTTATTCAATATAAACACACAAATAAAACAAAACTCCAGGGGCTGATCAATGATTCCTAGGGCCTAAATGTAGTCTCTGGAGAACTCGAATATTCATACAAATACTATCACTAATTATTGAAAAACAACAAATTGACAAACAAACAAACTTTCAAAAAAAAAAGAGACTGATCAATGATCTCTAGGACCTAAGTGTAATCCCTGGAGAACTCGAATATTCATACAAATACTATCACTAATTATTGACAAGCAACAAACTGACAAACAAACAAATCTTGAAAAAAAAAAGGCACTGTACACTACATAAAAAAGAGATTCCTACTAAAAACTATTTATTTGTACTATTAGAATATATATGTTTATTATAATTATATTTAAATTACAGAACTGAAACAGAATCTTTTATTTATAGCGAAATACTGTTCCATAATTTCACTCCAACGTATTTCATAGAAAAAGGTGCTATTTGCGTGGGACAAATATCCGAGATAAGAGAAAATTTGTAGATGACGACATTGTATAAGCATGATAATAGGACGATAAATGAAAGAGGACAAGTTGTGTTAGTCCTGGGGGTGCTAGATAATTCAAGTATTTATATATGAAAACAGCAGTTTGGAGCTTACAAATTTTTCTCACTTTTAGAGACTGAGTTTTAATAAACACTTCTTTAGCATCCAGTTTATCAAAATAAGTTAAAATTGCAGCTTTATTTTGTAAAATTTGAATCCTCTTTAAGTAATAACAAAAAGAATTAGCCCAAACGTAACAATTGTAATGCGTATAAGGTTAAACAAGAGTAAAATAAAGGGTTCGCAAAACTTTTTGCGGAAGGAAATTTTTAAGTTTATACAAAATCCCAACTCCTCTTACAATTTTTATAGATATTGAATTTAATTGTTCATTCCATGACAATAATTCATCAATGATTATACCTAAATATTTAAATTTTGAAACCCTACATATTAAACGTCCATCAGCTGTTAAAGATAGTTCAGTGTTTACCTTTTTAATAGAAGAAAAAATCATGTAAATTGTCTTTTTAACATTAATCAATAAAGGGTTACTCCTCGTATATTTTATTAGATCATTCAATGCACTCTCAGTGGTCTAAAAAAGCGTTTCATCACTTAAAGCTCGGAATAATAAAACTGTATCATCTGCGAATGATATTGTCAAACAATCTTTCATAAAATTTCCTATATCCGCGGTATAAATAAGGTAAAAGAGAGGCCCTAAAATCAACCCCTGTTGAATTCCGCACGGTAACGGGTGCTTTTACGATGTTTTTGGTCCAGCAATGATGACCTGTAACCTATATGATAGATATAATCCGATCCAGCTAACATTCCACGGCGGATATTCATAATGCTTTAACTTTATAGTTAAAAGGTTAGGGGTTATTCTATCAAATGCTTTCGACAGGTCAACAAATAAAGCCGAGGCATAAAAACCCATATTTAGAAAATCTTTCACTTTAAAAATAAAATGGGTAATCGCGTGATCCGCCGAATGCCCTTTCCGAAATCCATATTGGCTAGGTGGTATTGTTTTATTTTCTTCCGCATTTACTTATTTTATCATGCATTATTTTTTTAAAAATCTTCATAATAATTGTCAAGATTGAGATAGGGTGGTAAATATTTATCTGTTCCTTATTTTCATTTTTATATTAAGGTATAACGCGATTGTTCTTTAGATATTTTGGAAAGAATCCATTTTGGAAAGACAAATTGATTAATAAAAAAATCAAAATACGAGATATCACCAGCAGAACATGTTTTAGAACTCGTTTCGACATGTGATCAATTCTAGGAGCCTCTGTTGGTCCCAAAGAATTCACTATCTTCTCCAAATCATTTGTGGAAACCGGTTCAGAAACAAAAATGCTTCCATCATTATCAAAATTTGAAGAAATTTGACTTCCGTCTTCTATGTCAATATCATTATCAAATAGAGATGAAATATTTCGACTAATTTCAGTAAAAAAAATTACAAAAACTATCAGCTATAGATTGATAATTTCCTATTCTTTCCCCATTCGGGTAACTATCTCCTTAAGGATCTCATTATCTTTATGTTTATTAGGCCTCAAAATTAGATTAATAATTTTCCATGTTAAAGATACATCATTCTTCGCAAGTTCAAAGACGTTAAAAAATAATTCTTCTTAGCATCTCGTTTTTTCTTATTGACAACATTTTGATAACTAACATAAATATCTCGATTTTTATTTGACGGTTTCTTCAACATTCTACTATAAAGCTTGTTTCTTAATTTTATCATGTTTTTTAATTACTTTGTTAACCACGGAGGTTCAAAATTATTTTTCTTCCTCGATCTATTCTCATGTGGTTCTTCAATCTTACAACACTTGTGCATTACTTCACGAATCTTATCAAAAAACAAAACATAACCTACTTCAAGGTCAGTCTGACTCAAAACATCGCTCCATTCTAGTTTTCTTAAATGATCTTTTAATTTATTTAAATTTGGTTCATTGAAAACAAATATTTTCTCTTCAATTTTATGCTGGTCATTTGGATATGATGATAAATCGCTGAACGAAACTTACAAATATAAGGAGATGATCCGAACCTGGTACAATTAGCATATTTGATGATTTCATCCGGTCAGAAATATCTTCACTATTTAATATGTTATCAATAAGCGTGACTCTGCGTTCTGTGATTCGCGTGGGGATGTTAATCGACGGGAAAAAACTAAATTATAGCATAGTTGTTAAAAATTCCGCATTCATGTTATTTCCTAGCTCCAATAAATTATGGTTGAAATCATTCCATTAGCATACACGGCTTTTTACACGACCCTAAATTCTGACAAAGATTCTCAAAATGCTGAGACGTTTCCGTGGGGTTAGAAATAGGTGTCCTGTAAATAATAGCAATCAAAATTTCAACATCATACTCTTTTACATTAACAACACAAGACTCAAACCGACCTTCAACCGAGACACCTAAAGTATCTTCTACAGTTACAGAAATATCATCCCGCACGTAAATTCCTAATCCACCTTTCCGCATCTGCGTTATAATAAAAAGAATAACCTCCTAGTGAATACAAACTTAAAGGTAAAATTTCACTCAAGAAAGTATCAGTTAGGGATATTACATCAAAACAAAGATTACTTTCAATGACTGTCGTAAGTAGTATATAAAAAGCAGTTTCAAGCCCCTGACAATTATACGTGGCTATGATAAAATCACTCGACGATTTAATTTGCCTCAGATCACAAGGATCAATATACTTAGATACCGGAATATTCAGGTCTGAACTCACTTTTTCATTCCCACCATCACGTTCACAGAGGCCTCGTTCACATACATTAGCTAAATTAAAGTAATTTCCTGCAAGATCAGATAGTCTACTAGACAGCAGAGACATCTCGAAACAAAAAGTTCACCTTACTGTCACCAAAGCAGTTTAGTCACTCTCTTGTCTGTTAGCCAGAACCCTGGCTTCGTGAAGACGGCTCAGCGATACAACTTCTGATAAGTCCTTAATTCTAACTACTTGATCGCCAGACTTGGCAAGGATACGGCCCTGCACTGACCAAGCATTTCTCATACCCACTACAACCCTAGCAACATTTAGAACTTCCTGTCTACGACGAGTAAGGGTTTAGCTTACAAAACATTTCGATCCCTTCAGCTTGCTCTGATTTTATAATACTTCTCTTGCAACTGTTGAGTTTTTAAATCCGGCTTCAACTGGGGGGGGGGGGGGTTCTGCTACTACTGGGCTTTCCCAAAACATTAACATCCACAATGTCAGACTCGGACACCGATCGTAGACCTAGTTTGTTTGTTATTAAGTCTAACACATTATTTGTGGGATGCCTTGTTGTTTCATTCAGACCAGGTAGGTGGTAAATAACTACACAGGAAGACTTACTAGCTTGTTGCATTTCATCGAAGTCATACTGCAGGTTTGACAATGCTTGTGCTAAGAAATCGACTTTAGATTCCACTCGACTCCAGAGACGAGACTAAATGGACGTAACATCTTAACCCTTGAATCCTCGGATGGGAAGGCGATCTCTTTTTCTAACACGGGACCATTAGATGGATCTGGCCGAGCAGGAGTAGGTATCCTGTTGTCCCCCAAAGCGGTCACTGGGCTCATCGAATCTGAGCCTCTGTCTGAGAGAATCGTACGGGCAAAAATTAAAGGTCGCACGAACAATCGATGCCACTGAAAATAAGAGATGCCACTGAACAGCAAAAAGATCAGTTTTACAGTGACCTGCAGACAGTCATTGATAAGATTCCCCGGTAAGATATCCTCCTAATTGGAGGCGACTTCAATGCCAGAATCGGCAGAAAGCTCAACGACTTGGAACAAGCGATCGGCAAGCACGCACTCGGAGACAGGTGCACAAATGGAAACAGGCTTTTGCGGTTCGCAGTTCAGAACAAAATTGCTGTGGCTAACACCTGGTTTAGGCACAAGCCGCGTCATACGTATACATGGGAATCCCACGATGGAAGAGAAACGGCCCAAATAGATTATCTCCTTGCATCCCGACGATGGAAATCCATGGTGTTGGACTCGAGAGTGCACAGAGGTGCTGACAGGGGATCGAAAAATGGATCTGACCACTTCTTGCTGAATACAAGGCTAAAGTACAGACTTAGCTCCAGGAAGACTACTATGCCGAACCAGAAAATAGAAGCGTCGAAGCTGAAAGTAGATGAGTGCCGAGGAGCGTTTGTCCTTGAACTCGCAAACCGCTTCGCTGTCTTTCAAGATGACACCGAGGAGGCAACCCGACTGATTAGTGCCCCAACCGCCCCGAGATAAAGATTGAGACGAAATGGAGCAAATTCAAAGACCACATCAATGAAGCCGCCTCAAACATACTTAGATGTGTCAAGCGTAAGGATCTCAGAAAAGACACTCAAACTCTCTGCCAAGAAAAAAGAAATGAGTAACAAGAAGTTCCCCACATACAAAGTGCTACGACAAGAATGTCACAAATCGACAAGAGCTGACGAAAAACGCCTACTGGTCTAATATTGCCTGTGATATGGAAAGAGCCGCATCACGGAACGATATACGAAAACTCTATCAGATACTTGGAGAATGCACTGGGAAGAAGAAGCAAACTATCATCCCCTTCGCTTAAGGCGAAGGATGGGAAAATACTCGCAAGCAGCGAGGAACGTATCGAAAGATGGCGAGTTCATTTCTAAGAGCTATTGAGACAATAGTAGTCAAAAGCAACCACTTACAGCACCGCAGAATCCCCCGCACAACCAGACTTATGAAAATGTACGTACGGACCCACCCTCCCGGGATGAAGTAATTAAGGCCATCCAAGTTTTGAAAAGCCATAAAAGCCCAGGAATAGATAAGATTCCTGCCGAGTTACTGAAAGCTCTCCCCGAGGTGGCGGTGGATGAACTTTATAGCGTGATCACCGAAGGCTCGGACAATGAATACATCCCAGATGACTGGAAGACCTCAATAATTGTCCCTATCTTCAAAAAAGAAGACCGAATGGACTGCAAAAACTCCCGAGGTATATCCCTTATCCCAACTGCTGCCAAGCTGTTCGCAGTCATACTTTTACATAGATTTTGAGACACCAGAAACAGCCGAACGCGACCCAACCAAGCAGGATTCAGGCCGTGCATGGGTTGCTGTGACCAGATTTTTCGCCTGCGACAGATCCTTGAACACCGGTTTAAATACCAGCAGGAAACAATCCAAATCTTCATAGACTTCATTACCGCGTTTGATTCGGTCCATCGTGAGGCAATATGGGAAGCAATGAGAGAGGACGGTGTACCTGAGAAGATCATCAATCTGCTTAAGGCATACTATGCTGGAACAAAGGCCCGAGTAAGAGTCTATGGCGATCTTTCGCCATATCCAATGGTCTATGGCGATCTTTCGCCAGGTCCACATCGGTCGTACGACAAGGCTGTGTCCTTTCACCAACTTTGTTCAACTTCGTCATCGATTGAATCCTAAGGGCCCTGGACAAGTATAAAGGCGTTGCAGTAAGCCCGTCCTTCTCCGTCACAGATCTTGACTATGCTGACGATGTGGACATGCTTGCTGAATCTGATGCAGAAGCCCAGGCTATGATAAATGACGTGGCAGTCAAGGCACTTTCGACTGGTCTCCAAATAAGCCAAACAAAAACAAAATCCATGCGAACAGATGGGATGTATGAAAACCCTGTGACCCTAAATGACAATCAGATAGAGGACGTCCAGTCGTTCAAATACCTCAGATCGATGGTAAATCCTGCCGGTGAATCTTCAGAAGAAAACCAGAGCCGCATATCGTCAGCCTGGAGTGTCTTCCTTCAACTACGGAAGTATCTCTGGAAGCGGAGCGAAACATCACAACGCACAAAGCTCCGAGTGTATAAAGCTATGGTTCTCTCTGTCCTCCTCTATGGATATGAAACGTGGTCAGTTAAAGCAGTCGAAGCGTTGAGCTTGAATATATTCAACCACAAATGTCTGCGCTATATCCTGGGCATCCACCTCTCAGATAGAATCTCGAATTAAGAAGTCACGAGAAGGTGTGAGGATTGCCCACTTGTTTCCGACATTGTTAAGTAGAAGAGACTGAGATGGTTTGGACAAACAAGGCGCAGACCAGATGACCATATAAGCAAAAAATGCCTCAAATGTCTACCACTACCGGCATGGAAGAAAAGGGCAGGAGGCCAAAAGAAGAAGTGGCTAGCAACAGTTAAGTCTGATCTGGAGCCAGTTGAAGGATTCCAAAAATACGGCCGTCGCTAAGATCGCTAGTGGCTGAAAATTGTGGAGCCTGCCACCCTCGAGCGAAAAATATCGAAGGAGACATGTCGTCATCTGCTGGGCACCACGATGAGCCTGGGTGCGGTTTGAACGTGCAACAAGTACAAGTAAGTAAGTAAGTAAGTATTGACACCTTTGTCCCACGACCTAAGAGCTACACGCCTAGATGTGCTTGCCTAGGCTAACGCTCGTTCACATAGAAATAGGTCTTGCTGCATCAGCGTTGTCTCTTTGGCCCTGCCTCATCAGCCTCGGAGCTACAAATCTAGACGAACTTACACAACCACAAACTAGTTCCTGCAACAGGCCTAGCTGTGGTAACAACGTGTTTTTGTACCAAGACGCAGTTACACACTACAGACCCAATTTTCCGACATCATAAGGACACCTTATGATTATAAATATTCAACTTTTGTGCTGTCACGTAACGTGGCCTTCTATACTTTAAAGCTTTATTAGGGAATATTATTATCTAAGGTGTACTGTTGCTGTTCTGGTCATCTACTTGAATTTTGCGTCAAAGAAGAGACTTTCAGACAAAACCTACTTCTTTTTCTTTGTCGATTCTACATATTTTACACTTTATGTTACGTGACAGTTCAACTAGCCTCAATGTTCCTTGAACTACAGGTGCCTGACCCAGAATTTAAAAGAATTTATAGTTATTGTGAGATTTCAGCTACAACAGTTTTTGGAGCTAGTCAGCTTGTAAAGTGGTTGTCCAATTCTGGTGCTAATTACTTTCAAGCTTTGACTGTATTAAATTTCCGAAAGGGTTCTTTTAAAAAACAAAACCCTCTTAAGACCCAAGTCAACTTTAAAAATAATTTACAAATATTCCACATTGTAAATTTGCTCTCATAATGGATGTCACTTGAAACCCCAAAAATGGCTCCCGTTGTAGTAGAGGAAAAAATTTACACCTCCTTATAAGTCATATTTTGACTTTTCCTCCATGGCAGATGAAAACAAATTTAAATCTGAGCATTATCTGCAAAACCAATAAATTAACCTTTATTTTGATTCATTTACCTGAAGGCTTCGGGCAGGAGGTCTGTAATGTTTTGAAGGTCCATGTTGGATCGAAAGAATTGCATCAGCAAACTGATGAGCTTTCACATTAAGTTCTCTGATACGCTGCTGAACAGACATTGGTCTGATAACAATCCTGCCTCCTTTTTCGCCAAATTTCTCATATCGGCCAAGCATTAAATCTGTTTGAGTTGTTTGAGACAGACGTCTGAGTAGCACTCGCTCTCTTCCAGTTTCTTCTTCATTTTCTAAAATAAGACAAA
This sequence comes from Artemia sp. Qi Xiang Cuo, assembly GCF_049724085.1. Classification (NCBI taxonomy): domain Eukaryota; kingdom Metazoa; phylum Arthropoda; class Branchiopoda; order Anostraca; family Artemiidae; genus Artemia; species Artemia sp. Qi Xiang Cuo. Next base: position 22,156,405 of record NC_142795.1, read on the forward strand.
AAATATATTACTGTGAAGAAAGCTCAGTTCTCTTGAGTTGACTTGAGATGTAAAGAGTGTGCCTGACAAAAAATTATTTGTGATTGTTTGACAACACAAACAAATTAAGCGTACCTGCATCCTGACACACCTAAGATCGGTCCAAAGGACTACCTCTTCTCTGAACATAGGTCTCCTAAAAATGGATCTTTTCAACATTGTCTACCCACCTTCCCAACACACCTACCGAAGATGCTAATACACCACCTCTCTAGTATTTTTACCAATGCATAAGTATGAATTTATCAATGATTGAGTATGAGTATATTCACCTTTCTTTTTTGATGTAATGATAGTCAATTAGGCATTTAGTAATTCAATTTATAACAAGAGTTTGATTTAATTGCCCCTTCAATAAAATCAGCCAAATCATGTCAAAAGTTAAAGATGCAGCAATAGAGTGCTCAAAAAGCATTAAGAGCCACATATAAGCAACTTAATTTGCAAGTTTTACCGACTCAAAAAGGTGATGTTTGAACAAAAATGCACATTCTGACACAATTTTCTTATTCTTATCTATATGACACCATGCTAAAATGTCTCTTTTTCTATCATGGTTGAATATCATATTGATTTTTCAGGACTTCCTGGAGTAGAAACCATGTTAAATATCTGATAGTGTATTGAAAATTTAATCTGAAGATAATCTAGAACAGATACAGTAATTGCTTTCTAAGTAGAAATCCACTTCAAAGGTTTGTACTAGGTCAAATTTACAACGAAATCAGTAAACAACACAAATGTATTTTGTATAATGGTATAAACAAGTGTTAGTCAAAGGGTTAAACAAGATCAAAGGGTTAACCCTTTGATCAAGATCAAAGGCTTAAGAACAAGTGTTAGCCAGTTGGGTTTGAAAAGGAACCTTTGAAAATACAAATACATTCAGCCTATCAAATGTGAATGTTAATGTGCAAAAAGTTATTATAAGCTTTTCATTGTGCTTTCCATTGTTGGGAAGTATCACAGTATATTCTGGAAAAACAAAGTATCATTATTTCATTGTTCAAGTATAAATTAATCTAAAAGCATTTTTTAATTAATAAAAACAAAATTTGGTAAACTTACACAAGGCTGCAGGAGAGAGACTGAAAAAAATATATACCAGTTTTACAGGTTTTTTTTTTAGGAAAGTAAAGAGCAAAGTTGAAACATAAAATGGACAGGAGTTACTACTTCACAACCTATTTAGTATATATTTTGATAAAACTAGTGCAAACAAACCAACTGATGATAATTCCCTATGTTTGTAGCCTTGTAGGATTATTGGGTACCCGGCTGACTGACCGTATTTCAAGCAAAAGGCTGTTCGAAAAATGTGATTCAATACCGCTCTCTAGGGCTATAATGAAATATAAGTTGAGGTGGCTAGGACACGTTGTGCGGATGAAGGATGACATGAAGGATTGCCGAAGATTGTTATTTTTGGCCAACCGTCTAGGGCTAAACAGAAAGCAGGTCGTCCTCGTCTGGGGTGGGAGGACGTCATAAAGAAAGATTTAAAGGAAATGAGAACTTCGTGGGAGGGTGTAAAAAGTAAGGCTTTGAATAGATTGGGATGGAGGAGGAGCGTGCGTAGCTGGTAGCCTCAGGCGGCTTGGCGCTGCGGTGAATTGTTAGTAGTAGTAGTAATAGTGCTTTACTGAAAACACAACAGCCAAGTATAAAAAAATCAGAATATTGATTTAGGAGTCAAAAGTGAGTGTGTAGTCTGACAACAACAACAAACTAATCTATAACGCTTTTCATAGTCTTACTCCAGCTGTGATATCAATAACTTTCAGTATAGGCTATAATCAAAATTATCTTAGAAACTTTAGCATAAAAATAAATATAATTTTAATAACTGCAAAGTCATTGAACAGCATACAAAAATAATGGTAGATTTATAATGGTAGATTAATGGTGATTTATAAGGTAGGAAAAACAGAAGTGAGCAGAAAAGTTGAGATCTGATACTTCCAAGTTACAACTTACTTGGCTGCTACATTTTGGACAGATTTTGGCCTATTACATTGATAAAAAAAGAGGCTTCCTAAGCTGAACAGCTTGTTGCAAGCAATAACTTTAAGTCTGAACGAAAATCCTTTTTGTAGTTAAAAAGCAAACACCAAGCAAACAGAAAAAAGAAATCAGGTGAAATTATTCTGCTTGTACCATGTTTATATACTATTTTTGCTTGTGTCAGTTGTATACCAAATCTACAAACATAGCGAAATATCATCAGTTGGTGTGTTTACACTATTTTTATCCATATATTTTAGATAGGTTGTCAAGTAATCATTTTTGTCTTTTTAAGCTTAAACTTTGCTCTTTACTTCCCTAAGAAAAAAAATTGTTTGTTTAAAATATCAGTATAAAAGGCCTATTTTTTTTATGTATCTATTTTTTTAGTTTGGTTAATTTTTAGTCTGGTTACTATTATCTGCCCCCCCCCCCATCTTTTTTGTCACTTAAAAAGTTTGCTTAAGACTTTTAATTTCCGTTCGAATTAACCATTAAACATCTCTCTGTGTTTTTTTACTAATATACAAGCCCTGGTAGAAAAAAAGAAGAAAAGAAAACAAGAGACGCATCAGTGCTAACCTTGCAAAAAAGTGATTTTCCTTGTTGTTCAAGGTGAAGAACTATAATTATCCTATGCAGGTTTTCGACCATGCTGATTTCAATGTTGCACTTTTTATTTTGACCTGACGACATTTTCAAGAAATGTCGAAATCACCACGAAATTTGTTTTTGCATTAAACTTTTACTTTTAAAATTAACCAAAATAATTGTTGCCATTCTTGAATCAGTATCAGATGGCAATTTTTTGTCATCAAGCAGTTTTTTTTTCAAAACACCTTTACAACGTTTGGTTACTATGGGCTGTGGTTTGCTCTTTACTAGGCTGGAGCTACTGCTGCAACCATGACCTGTCCCTTTATGAGGTCTGGGATACAATTGGAATGGTTATGATGTGTCATGAGCCACGATTCAAATTTTGAAGCACGTACTATAATGACAAAAGAGTAGTACCCCATCAGATTCCCATTCAACAATGGCTGCTACCACGACAATTGCATCCCAGTCCCTTCTAATGCGACCAGACGTAGTCCTAAAATATATACAGAAATTGCTACAGTTCTAGATAAGGGTATTTTTGCTACCCTGGAAAAAAGCTATGTTAAGAGAAAAAACTTTCTCGAATGAATTCAGACCATAAGTTATAGCCTGGGAAGGCGTATTTACCCACTTATGTCTACTCTTCTTCATTTACTTCTTTTTCTTCTACTCTTGCTTAGAAAATTTTGTAGAAGACAGTTCCTATACTGGTCTTAACTTTAGAGAGAAAACACATTTTGCTTGATTACAATTCGATGATTAGGAAGCATTTTAAGCCACATTAGCATTTTTTTTCCCACTTTTACCATAATTTTTAAAATCTTATAAATTGTAACTTAACACAGTTTTCTGACTACTAACATAAAAGCCTAGAGGCTTAAATTAAACCATTGCAATGGAAAATTAAAGGCATAAAATTGAGAGATGTGAAATCATCTCCCATTTCCATAATTTGGCTTACAACCTGAGTTGATCAAGTGCTAAAAGTTAAGGCAGAACCCCCAGTTTTCAGCTAGCATTATATTTGGCCTACAGAATGATTGTGTTAATAAACTAAATAAAACACTAATCAGTTTTTACCTTTTATAAAAAAAATCTCCCTTTGATTCCTCTTTTTCTTCTGGATTTGACACTATTAATATTAAATTTCAAATGTCTTTCACTTGTTGATATTCTTCCAAAGAGTTTACTACAAAAAAGTTCCAGATACATGGCACACACTGTTGGATGGAATACCTAATTTTTATATGTATATAAAAGTAAAATCCATGACTGTCCCCACCCTGGTAGCAATGGCTTACGTTTATCTCTTTACGATTACAGCCTAATAGTCAATTATAGGTTAGCAATCTAAAGATAACAACCAGATGCCTAGAAAAATGAAAGCCTTGGTTCAAGCTACAGTGAGACTTAGGTCTAGGCCTATTTCATCAATAAGTTCTTTAGTTAATTCCCATGTACTTATAGCTTATAGGAACAGTGCCATTAGTAGGTTATACTCACCATGGCACAATGACACTCGGATTTTCTGTCACAAATCATAAATCTTTTATGAATGTACAGACTATAAGTCAATTTTCCAATGTGTAGTGTTTGTATTTATGGTGGCTGTCTAGTCTCTTTTTGAAAATGTTTAACAAGGGGGCTGCAACTGCTTCAATTGGTAGACTGTTTACAGAACATACTGACCAGCATGATGTTCTAGGAAAGGTTTTAGCTGCTTCATTTTTACTTTTGGTGGAGTGTCTTCATGGTTGATGGATATTCTGGAGTTATAAAATATGCCCCAAATCTGGTTCTATCCAGTCTATTTATGGATTTGGTATTCGAATCTGATCTCCTCTACACCACCAGTTGGCCAAGATTGGCAGTCTCAGGACTGCGAGCCTTTTTTCATATCTGGAACTGGTTATGTTGACTTTTATTGTAATTTCTAATCTTAATAGAATCTCCTCTTTAATATAGTCCCCAAACAGTGACCATATTTAGAATAGTTGGAGATACTATTGATTTAAACACTACCAAAAACATTCTGAAATCAATATGCTTGAATGATTACTGTGTCAGTCCAACAAGGCTGCCACAGGAGTTAGCAGTTACTATGGAGTCAACTTTTGATGAATGGACATGAAATTTGAGCTGGTATCAATAAGTGCCCCAAAATCTCTCTCACAGCTTGTTTTTTCAAGTTTCACTTATAGGATATCAACTTTCGTTGTAAAGGAGTCATTTATATTTTCAGGAAGGCCACCTATTAACATTGCTTTACACTTCCTTGAATTCAAATTTAATCCAATATCTGACTGGTTGTCGACAGGAGTGTTTTGCCTTGTTGGGGATTTTTACATTTTCCAGTGTGAAGTATTAATAAAAGTAGTCAAAGCCCACTTCATTGGACTACCCTGCTTGGAACCAATCAGCTTGAAGACAAAAATCCCTCAATATAAACATCAACAAGAACAAGAACAATAGGGAAATTCTTTCCGCTTGTCAAAGGAACGACTTATTAAATTGGAGTATATTTATACTCCAAGATTCCCTCCTGGACCTGTTATTGTTAATCTCGTTTCTAGAACCCTTGAACATTTTCTATTATTCTTCTATTTCAGCAAACGAGGGCTTTTCAGTCGAGACTATTCAGCCCTTTTCCTTTTGACTCACTCTGTGAGTTGACTTGAACTACTGCAAGCAGTCGCTCCTTATTTAACTGGTATTGGCTTGAATCTGATTAGAAATCTTTCAGTAGCTCTTTTGATTCTTGGAGTTGAAATATCAGAGGATATACTTTGAGTTTGGTGCTCTTGTGTGTAGGTATGGTCAGCTAGACGCACAGCTGATGGTGAAATTTTGTGGTGTTGAAGCACTTTAACAGTTTAGATAGTTGAGTATGCTGTGCGGACGTCAGCATATTACATTCAAATAGGCAATGGTCAATTGTTTCACTTTTTATATTGCAATGTCTGCAAAAAAGATATGAGGGAGTTGAGCCAGTCGAATTTGAAAACTGGTAGGAAAGCACCTGAAAATTTAGCCCATTTGAGCCTGAATGAATTCTACAATATATTTTAGAAACGCACTTGTTGGGGAAGGGAGATAATTTTGGTCTATTCTTATTTAACTGTACCTCTGATAATCTCCAATGATATATGTCTCTAAAACGGATTGGTCTTTCACTTGGCTGGTCAATATTTAGGGACTTTTTTGCAAATTTATCAGCTTGATGAATTACTTGTTATGCCTGACTGGCTTGGGAAATATTGAGGGTATGTCCTTATTACCTTAATTCGCACTTCGGAGCAAATTAAGGTCCATACTGGATCTGTTGTGCTCCGGGTCAAATGATGGCAAAAATTCGTCACTGTGTTAGGGCCCAGTGACACGCCATAGGAGAGGTCTGCTGGAGAGATGCAATTTAAGCCCACTCGGTCACTAGCAGTGGCCACGAGGTTGGTATGGCCTGTAAAGACCATACTCAGTGGTATAGAGCTGACACTGCCGCACAACAGCAACTTCGGATCGAGTATGCGAGATGGTTGGGTATGATAAGCGGCATCAGCCTCCTAGCAAGACACTCATTATGATAAAGTTGGCATCAGTCAGTAGTTGAGTGGGACAGACAGTCCCACTCATATTTCCATGGCTTGTTATTCCATTCCTTGTCAAGTCTGGACTTGAAGGACGCAGCCGTAGGTGCAGTCGCCGTTTCAGCTTGAAGGCTATTCCAATCATTGACAACACGCTCAGAAAAGAAGTGTTGCCGCGTTCGTGTTTTAACAAAACGTTTTGACAGCTTATGTGAGTGTCCTCTTGTCTGGTGCTGACTTGAATGTTTGGTAAAGAGGGGTTATTTGGTTGTGCGTTATACTTGTAGGTCAGCATCATATCACCACGGCGACGTCTGAAGACGAGTGTTGGCAGCTGCATGCGTTCCAGTCTCTTGTTGTACGGGAGATCTCGTAGGCCGGCTATACACTTCATGGCACGTCTCTGAATTCCTTCAATTAGACTAGTATCATTCTTATAAGAAGGGGAGGTGAGACACGTACCAAAATCCAAAAAGGGTCTAACTATAGCCTTATAGAGCCTTAGAAAGACTTTACGGGAGCGGCTGGTTATAGTGCATTTGAGGAGACCAAGGCTTGAATTTGCTTTTGAAACTGCTTGTTGTCAGTGGCCGTGGAACTTCAGTTGTTCATCTATCAGCACTCCTAGATCTCTTTCTTTGGGACTTGTCTTTAGTACTAAGCTAGCCAGTGAATTGGGATTGGACATGCTATACTGGTGACGGAGGTTGTTGCTTCCAAAGTGAAGGACATTGCACTTCGATGTGTTGAATTCAAGTAGCCAGTCTTGTGCCCACATTTGGATTTTATGAAGGTCACGCTGCAGACTTTGTTGGTTTGCAGGCCCAAACAGCTTGGAGTCATCAGCATAGAGAGTGATGTTATTTTCTGTTCCATTCATCAAATCGTTGATGTACATAAGGAATAGGGTAGGGCCCAAGACAGTACCTTGGGGGACTCCGCTTACAACATTACATGGTTCGGAGAAGACCTTATCGCCATTATTTGTGAAAAGTCAAACCTGCTGACTCTGACCAGTCAGAAAGTCCATGACCCAATCGACCACGTCCGAGTGGGTACCTGCTGCTGAAAGTTTCAATCTGAGACGGTTGTGTGGTACCTTGTCAAAAGCCTTGGCTAGGTCCAGTAAAATCAGGTCCACAGGGGTTCCTTTCTCCAGGTAATCTGTTATGGCGCTGTATATCTCAAGGAGATTGGTCTCAACCGATTTTCCTGGCAGAAATCTGGGTTGGTCAGGGGAAAGTATATTATTATTACAGAGATGTGTCAAAATATCAGCATTCACAATCCGCTCAAGGGTTTTTGCCACCGCTGAGGTCAGACTGATGGGTCTGTAGTTTTTGGCTTTGGTGCGGTCACCTTTCTTGAATATTGGGGTGACATGGGTCAGCTTCCAGTCTTTGGGTACCTTTTTTGAGTCAAGCTACAGTTGGAATATACTGCATAGTGGTTGTTCAATTTCTTTCGCAAGCTCCTTCAATAGTCTTGGGTGCAAGTTATCAGGACCGGCAGACTTATTGATATCTAGCGCTTCAAGTCGCTTTTGGACGACAGGGGGGGGGGGAGTAGAATAAGTGGCATCGGGTTAGGGATGTCGTATGATGGGCTATGAGGAAGAGGACCATCTGGTTCATTGGTGAAAATCGACGCAAACTGCCTGTTGAGGAGTTCTGTGATGTCCTTCAAGTTGGTCACTTCCTTGCTATCATCTGTACTGAGTGCTTTTACTGACCGTCTGCTATGGTCCTTACTTGATACATACTTCCAGAACTTCTTCGGGTTATTTGTACTATCATCAGCTAGCTTGGACTCGTACCGTGCGTAAAGTTGTTTAGTTAGGCTTCTTAGTTTGTTTCGAGCTTTCGCAAACTTTTGGTAGTGTTCTTCCTTCCCTCCTTTATTGTACTTTCTCCAGTACCGTCCCCTCCTGTTTCTTTCCTTGCGTATCTCGGGGGTAATGCCTCTTTAAACAAGAGTATCAATAATACTAAGACAATACAGTGTTTCTATATCCATCTTATATTAAGAAGCTGAGTAAAGCAGCTCTAGGCTTGACAAAGAGTCAGAATATACTAAGATATTTTGCAAATTAGGAATCAAAGGTTGATTATTCATAAGATGATCCAATGGCATGATTATAGCATTTAACTCTGCAGACATTACAGACACATTATCAAACAGTCTCTTGGCCATTCCAATATTGAGAGATGGGAGAAAAAGCTCCACAGTTCACCTTCTCATTCATTTTGGACCCATCACCAAAAATTGGGAAGTGGTCTTTACATGTAATTGTATTCAATTCAGCACATATTTTCTGGGTGAAAACAATGGAAGTAAGTTCTTTAGTCCACTTTGAGAAATTAGTTTATTATGGGGATCAAGTAACTCCATCGAGGGGTTTGGGGGAGAGTGGATGCAATAGACCTTGCTGGAACTGGAAATTTCTTTTGGGTGCTGGCAAACTCGTTTGCAATACCTCTGTACATGCCTGGATTTCTTAACCAATTATGCAGGGTATGTGAGCTATTGGCTGTGATTTTTGACAAATAATTCATTAGAAGAAATCTTTGTTTTTATTCATTGTTGATAAGCCATCTCAGTAATCAGAAACTTAGTAATTGTTGGTTTCCTAAGACCAAATATGAGGCAGATGGTATCAATTTGTGTTGTTTCAATTTTTACAACTGAGTCTTTGCACAAGCACCATAAACAATGAGTCCATAATCAATTTTGTCTTTGTCTTCTTATTAATAATTTCAAACCTATTCTTGCACCCTAAACTTGCAAAACCTCTAAAAATGCATTCATTTTGCCAACCCTTTCACAGGAGCGGATCTAGAGCAAAATCTTGGGAGGGGGGGGCAATGTGACAAGGGCGTCAATGAGTAACTTTTTTGGGGGGGGGGCAATGTGAAAAAGGTGCCAATATTTGACCAAATTGAAAAATTTATTCTAAAAAAAGGGTGATAAAAAGAAAAAAAAAACAGGGAAAGAGGATGCCAGAAAAAACCTTGGGGGGGGGGGGAGCTGGATCCGCCAGTGCCCTTTCATATGAGATTCTCAAATCACCAGCATCATATAAGTATAGAAGTTTTACTTCCCTAATTTATTCTGTGTTCTCTCATTGCCTTTGCTGTGTTCCTTAGGACACAGTCCATCAAAATGATCAGTAAAATTGGAGATAGGATGCAATCCTGCTTAACTTGTGATTTATTACAGAACCAGCTACTATCCTCATTTCCAACCCTAACCACAACAATGTTATTCTTGTACATAGCACTAGTCACTTTAATGTATTTATCTTGTGCACAAAAGAAGGATAGAACCTTCACTAAAGCTCTTCTATTGGCTGAGTCAAAAGCTTCCTCATAATCTGTAAAACTAAAGGCTAAAGGGGTTTGATGACTCAGGAACTTCTCAATTATTAATCTGAGAGTGAAAATCTGGTCAAAGCATCCTATCCTCTTCCTAAAACCACATTGTTCATCTCTTAAAACTTTATATATGGCATCTCTAAGTTTAAAAATTATCATCATATTAAGTAATTTGATCTTACAGAAACCAAACTAATGCCTGTATAATTGCCATATGGTTTTTTAACATCACTAGGTTCTTCTGCTTTAAAAAAACACATTAACCACACCATCAGCATGGGCCTTATTATTTTTTAATCCTTTTAGTACTAGTCACTAATTTTTCCTCACAAAATAAATGCTCATGCACATTCAAAGCATTGCAAACTTTTTCATTCGTTTCTATATCTTTTCCTGTAACTCTATCAGCGTTTAGCACATTCTTGAAATTTTTTGCCCATCTCTCTTTAACCCTTTCCTTATCACTAATTGTAGTCCTATCCTATCTTTAATTGGGACAGGTCTAGATTGACTATTCCCTCTCAGTTCATTAACATGTTAGTAAATATTTTTTACTTTTATGCCATCTTCTTGCCACTTCTAGATCTTTAACAATTTTATCCATGGCCTCTGCTTCAAATGTCCTTAATTCATATTTTAATGCTTTTCCTACTTCCTTTACATTCCTCTTATTTTCATATGATCTATCACTCAAATAATTCTTGTACAAGCCCCTCATCCACTTAATCAGCAGCTTCATAAACTATTTTCTTAAAATCATTCTATCCATCTTCTAGATTGTTCAAAGTTTAAACTCTCTGGTTTATTATTCAACAGTTCCTGGAAAGTTTCTTTCAGATTATCATCCTGTGGTCTACCAGCATATATACAACAGCACTCCTATATACCCTAGTATCTTGTATTAATCCTGCCCACGGGCGCTGACAGGGAGGGGGACGGTCCCCCCTGGAAATTTGGGACTATAAAGTAATTATAAGGAAACTAAAGGAAAAAGAGTGGAATAGGGGAAAACCATGGAAAAAAAATGTGTTGCCCCATTGCTGGCACCCTGCCATTAAATTTTAACCCTTGATAAGAAATTTATCCGTTCTAATTTGGGACTGAATAACTCATTCCGAGTTTTCGACGAAGATTATTTTTATATAATTTCGTTGGATTACACACACACAAAAAAAAAAAAATCAAATTCTTCATAGTAATGAATGGTAAGTAAATAACAATCCTTGTCAATAAAAAAAACGTGTAAGAGCCTAACTATTGAGAACATTCAATCAAAGAATCAGCTTTTTATGGTGATCCTAAATATGTTTTTGTTTATTAATAATTAGTGCAGTTATTAGTACACAAGACAGTTAGTATAATTATAGAAAACACAATGAAATTGACTTAATAAGGGACAGTTTCGGTAAAAATATGCCATCAACTTTTGCTTGCATTGCAAGAGTACTCATGCGCTGATATATGAAGCCACTATAATCAGAAATATTTTCCCTGAACGGAATGCTGGGAATTTTTCCCCTGAATGGATACGTTTTGTTGTTTTTTATTATCTTTTTTTCCAGGAGTGTTTGTATTTATCTAGATATCACTTCGAAAAAGGTTCAATTTTTTACAGTTATGAAGTATGAAATTGTAGAATATATTGGTTTTTGGTATTCAAAATTAGATTAAAAATATTGAATTAAAAATTTTTATTTCATTTTCTTAATTTTAGTTTTAATGTTTTACTTTGAACAAACTACTTTGATAATACATTTCTTTTTATAAACAATTGAGTCTAAAGGCATTAAATATTTTAGTGTTTGATAGCCAAGTTCAAAACTGTCAATATTGCAAAAAAAAAAAAAAAAATCTGTCCAATGTTTTGGTATTGCTCAACAAAGCTGAATGCTGGGAGTTTATATCTTAATTTTTGTAAGTAGGCTATTGTTTTGTGTATTTTTTGTAATTACTTACTTTTTTTCATTTTTATATATTTTTACTTTAATTGATATATTTTTTCTATTGTCTTTAGAGACATGTGTGTATTTAAGCTTCATTAAATAAAAAACAAACAAGTTTTTTCAAATGAAAGTAAGGAGCGAAAGTTAAACTTAAAACAAACAGAAATTATTACGTATATGAGGGGGACTGCCCCCTCTCAACACCTTGCTCTTCTTGCTACGGTTTGTCAGCAGTTTATAAAAAAAAGTTACTTATTGTTCTAATTAAATGACCCTTGTGTTTCAGGAGTTGTTTTCAAAGAATTGCGACAAAATTTAAACTTTAGCATAAAGAGCGAGGTGTTAAGGAGGGGGCAACCCTCCTCGTATATGTAATAATTTTTGTTCATTTTAAGTTTTAATGTTGCTCCTTACTTTCAGTTGAAAAAACCTGATTTTTTAATTTAATTTTCCGGTCGTTTTTTAAATAATGCCAGGATACCTGCCTCCACCTCCATGAAAAAATCCCCTCCCCACAGAAATATCCTCTGGGCAATTCAACCTTGGCGAATATTTACCCCAGACAATTAGCCTTAACCCCTCCACGCCTAAAATTGAATTGGTAAAGAGAAAACATGACATATGAAGAAATTTTGCATAGGAATTCTGGCATTTTCACTCAGTATAAAACTTTCCCTGAAAAGTTCACCCCCTGGAAACTTCCCTCTCCATGAAAAATTAACCCCATGCAAACTCCTCCCAGCAGAAAATTTGTCCTCCCCTTTCCACCCAAAAAACGTATGCATACTTCCCAATAGCAAATAAAACAAATGGGTGAAAATAATAAAACAATGGAAAAAATGTATATGCATACTTCCCAATAGCATATAAAACAATGGGTAAATTTTATGACTAAAAACCTTTCCCCTGGGGCTGTGGGGGGTAATTTTATCTCTAAAGAGATAGTTATTTGGCCTTTCAACTAGGCTGAAAAAATAACTATCTCAAAATTTTGATCAGATAATTTTGGGGAAAAAGTGGCATGGGAGGGGACCTAGTGGCCCTCCAGTTTTTTGGTCACTTAAAAGGGAACTAGTACTTTTCATTTCAGTTAGAATGAGCCCTCTCTCGACGTGTTCGGTCCACTAGGGTTGATACCATCAACACTGGAAGAAAAAAAAAACCAACTAAACACCTATCTGTGATCTTCTGGCAAAAATTACAATATTCAACATTTTTGCAGATGTGCAGCTTGAAACCTCTAAAGTAGGGTTCTTTGATACGCTGAATCCAATGGTGTGATTTTCATTAAAATTTCATGACTTGGAGGGGCTATTTCCCCTGTTTTCAAAAATCAGACACATATTCTTAGGCTCATAGTTTTTGATGGGTAACACTAAACTTAATGAAACTTATATATTTGGAATCAGCATTATAAGCCAATTCTTTTCATATATCTATTGGCATCAAAATTCTGTTTTTTTTAAGTTTTGATTACTATTGAGCCAGGTTGCTCCTTATAGTTTGTTGCCACAAACTGTTTAATTACTCATCAAAATCCAAACAGAGATCATTGAAATATTGATTGTTTTTCTGCATTACCAAAAGTATTGTATTCATAGAACTTTACAGTTTCATGAAATGTAATTAAAGAAATAGAAAACTTATCAATAAATACATTACATACATTTGTTTAAATACATTAAAATACTTCATATAAATAGAAAATAACAACATTTAAAATTGCTGAAAAATAAGTTCCTAGCAGTATTTCCCCCTAAGAAGTTTTCTGGAAGGGCTGATGATGACCTGCCTCGCCTTTTCCACCTCTGTGCTGGTAGATATGGAAATGTAACATTTTAGCTGTATACCGAAACATTTTAATTAATTCCTACTCCCCCCTACCTCTTTCAACATTCATCTGAAGCGTCATGAAGGGTAAGCAGTTTGTCCGTTAAAATGTGCTGTTTTAGGATCCACCCTACCACCATCTGAACAATGACTCACCCCCCCCCCCCCCTCATTATAGCTGATATGCAATTACAGATCACCAAATGTAGCCTAATTTCATTACAAATAAAGCAAATCAACTTGGTTGAGTGCAGTACTGCCACTGTGTGGCATTACTTCTTTTGCAACTTGGAAGCATAAATTATAGTTATTAACACTATTAAATCAATTAGCTTCTCAGAATTTTAAATTGATTGCAAATTTGTCCTCTTTGGGGTAAAGTTGTAGTTTGGTGCCCTTAAATAACAAGAAAACAAGACTTTTTGCTGGTGCAATCTGTATGGTCACTTAAAAAAGAGCTTTAAATTTACATTTGAATGAGCTCCCTCCCAATTATCTTGGATCTTTTGTTTGATAACATCACCCCTGGGAAAAAACAAAACAAATAAACATGCATCAACAATGTTTCTTCTGAAAAAAGAATGCAAAATTCCACATTTTGAAGATTGGAGCTTGAAACCTCTACGGTAGGGTTCTCTGATATGATGTATCTAATTAGGAGATTTTCAATAAGATCGCTTGAATTTTTGGGGGTGTTTCTCCCTTTTTTTAAAATTAGGCAAATTTTCTCAGATTTCTGGTTTTGGGTGGGTAACAATGAACTTAAGAATGTTATGTATTTAGAATCAGCATTAGAAGCCAATATTACCAGCATAACAATTGCTATGCAAATTCCATTTTTAGTTTTGGTTGAATATTGGTCCAAGTCACTTTTTACTTCCAGTTTTTTAATCACAAACTATTTGATAAGATTTTCTTAGACAATCTTTTTTTTAAACTGTTCATTTTATTTAGTTGAATAGGACAATAAAAAGAAAGAGGGATAATTTGACAGCTGGATAGTAAGTTAAAATTTTGTTTTTCTTTTGCTATTCTTTTTTAATGTCTGAATATATAAGGGATTTAAGTTTGAGGGGGAGAATTGTCCTGTTATGAAAGAGGTACATTTTAAATAGCTGTTATAGAATCAAAACATGGTATCTATGCAGGCTGGATGATTTTTGAGCATCTCTTCTCCTTCTGTAAACTATTTTAAGGTGTAGAAAATTGCATAAACCCAAGTCTACATCTGTTATACTCTATGGAAGCAATAAATCTTTCAGTATTCATTTGTTATATAATAAACACTTGAGAATTGAAGTCTGGTTAATGCTAATGAAATCAAACACAATATGATGAAAATATAATAGTTAATAAACAAATTTGGGCTATATATTTGCAAATTAGGGGGGGGGGGGGGGTAAAACATAGCATACATTAAATATGCAACCTAACCAAAATACCAACTAAATACTTAGATTAAATATAGCTATAATTTATTTTCCAACCCAGCTAAAGCTAATTCTCTGGTATAAAGAAGTTGCTTGACCAGTTTCAGGTGTCATGTTTGCATCATTTGTGATCAAAATTCTTGAGTGTTTATTATATAACTGATAAGTATCAATCTTTCTGTAATTTTAGTCTGAGTTTGTTTTAAAATTAAATGCATAATTATAAAAAATATTAAAAAATTAAATAAATTGATCCCTTTGACAGGAATCCTTATTGTTTGAAATTCACTGTATTTTGTTTCATTTTGCATACAATTTAATCCCTCTTTTTATTTGACAGTTTTTTTCCTAAAAGTATTTAAAAATAAACTTATTCCGCCAAAAAAATTCCTGAAATATATTCCCTGTCACCAAACTACTACTGATATTTTGGCATTTACCCCCCCCCCCTGGAAAATTTTCTGCCAGCACCCTTGATCCTACCAGTCTTTGTTTTTAAAAAAAAATTATCAATAAGGGTAGCTGTCTTACCATCATGTAAGTATCATGCTAACTGATTGGCCATACTAGATTGCTATACCTACAAAATTACAGCAGTCAGTAACTATTGTTGTTTCTTATTCCTATACCAAATTTACCTAGGCTAGGATACAATCTATCCTTATTTCTATCAACCAGAGCATTAAAATCTTCTAATAAAAACAAATTTTCTAGTGAAGTTTAAAGACTTGACAATTGACTTATTAAATACAAGAAAAAGTGGTAAACTTTCAGGAGTTCATATTATTGACTTAAGAATAAAGTAAACATACTAAATGATGCCTTTTTAATGCTCTTTCTAAATATAACAATCATTTTTGTCAGAAATTAATTTTACACCACCCCTATATATACCAATTCAGGGTATATATTTGCAAATTAGGGGGGTGGGGGTAAAGTTTATTTCTGATACAAATGAGAGGTAAGTTTAAACTTTAACTCCATCCGCCCCCTAATGCGCAAATATATACCCTAAATTGGTATATAGAGCGGTGGGGGTAAAATTCAGTTCCAACAAAAATGATTATTATATTTGTAAGGAGCATAAAAAAGGGATTGAGTAGAATGTTTACTTTATTTGTAAGTCAATAAAATGAACTGCCAAAAATTTACAAAAGAAGCTTAAAATCCTGCAGAAATACTATGAATAAGAGACTGAAAACCCAAAAGCAAGGTAAAACATCTTTTATAAAAATCAATATAGCCTAGGCATAGCCTACCTGTTGGTAAATTCCCATGTGGCACAATAATTTAGCTTGGATGAAAGTGAATACATCATTTAATGCCTTTTTTTATGGTCTTTCATAATTCAATAATTGTGTCTGTTGCAAATTGCATCTTGAGCCCTTAAAGGGGCCCCAAAGGTAATTTATATGAATTATGAAAGAGCATAAAAAAAGCATCAACTGATGTTTTCACTTTCATCCGAGCTAAATTACATGGTCCACTGTACAGTTACCATTAAATTTACCCACTCCCACCCCCTTAATGTGCAAATATATACCCTGAATTGGAATATACCCTAAAATGTTGACAGCAAAGTTTCAAATTGCAAAATTCAGCACTATTTTGTTGACGGCATTTGAAAAACTTGAAATGTTAGGAAAATGGTTTATATTTGTGTTGTTTAATAAATGAGGTTTGAACTGGTGTAGAGAATTATTTTTGGAATATGTTATTCTAAAGCAACTTATTTATAAACTAGTGATATTTTTTTAACAACTTTTCAATTACATACTAATGTTGATAACTTCTTTGTGTGGTTACAAAAATGAAATACCTTTGGGACCTCTTTTAGGGTTCAAGATGCAATTTGCTGCAAAAATTTACAATTGTGCCCTATGATAAAGAGACATGCTAAGAAAACAATTCTTACTTTTAAATCTGTATAATGATCCTAGTTATCATATTATCCAAGGGGAGAACCTTTACCCTCAAATCTTTCCTCTTTTTTCCTTCTTTTTCCAACTTAAAAGAAAAAAATTAAATTTGTTTACATGCTTTTGACATAATGTGTAAATATTTAAATCATTGCTATAAATTGTTTTTTATAGATGGTGTTGATCCTAATCATTGTTAATTCTGTTTTTTTTTAAAATGATAGATAAAGCAGTGGCAAGAATACAAAATATTGCCATAAATATACATATACATACAGTTTTTTAAGAAATTTATGAATTTCTTAAAACCTATATATAAAAGAGTATATACCCCCATCCCCCTAATGTGCAAATATATAACCAAAATTACATTCTGAACCTAAATATAACCAAATAAACTGTACCCCAACCCCTAAATATATCCCAATCAGGGTATATATTTGCACATCAGGGGGTGGGGACTAAATTCATTTGTGATGTAAATGAAGGTTATATTTAGAATCAGAATGCAATTTTGGCTATATATTTGCATATTAGGGGAGGGGGGTATAATAATTTTTTTATGATAAAAAATGGTGTGGCAAAACTACAAAATAAACCACCATTTACATGTTTGATAAAAACAGAATTGAGATGAAATGAAATGGATGCAAAAATTACCTTTTTTGATTCTAGGATGATCTAGCAGTTTCACAATCAGAGGGAATTATACGGGTGATTAATTTTTAATGATCAGATGATTTAGATGATTAAATTACAACGTCATAAATCAGACCACTTGTAGTGATAAATTTGATTTAATTTAGTTATTGGCTGGTGCCAGGTAAACTTTGATCTGGCTGATGAATATCAGGCTTATATAACTCAGCAGCCTGTAGCAATAAATGATGAAGTCTGGCCCCTTTATTGAGAAAAAGTTTTCCAATGAAAGTTGGCAAGATATCTAGCCATGTGGTTGCCTGATCTCCTGTGCTTGGGGATTGCTTCATGCATTGAACACCATAGATGTTCAATATTTTGTGGGTGGGCCCTAGTCACAGGGTCCACAAAATTTAAAGAATGATTCACAATTAGGTGCTGAAAACCTTGTGTAGCCTACCTAATCTATTGTAAGAGCTCAACAACCAGATATTATAGTGGTTCCTGGATGAATCCACCTTTTTATCATTTCAATTAGTCTGTCTGCTGTTTGGTTGGGAACAGGAACAATAAAAACAATTGCAGCATCCCTCTCAATTCCTCCAAACACCCACTGTCCTTCAATGTAATGTCCTGTATTATATTTTCTTTTCCCTACCTTTGCTTTGTCAATTTCAACTATTTTTCCAGGACCACCCAATTTACCACTATGTTTTTCAATGAAATCAATGCATATTTCACAACAAAAACTTTGCCAATCAATGGCAGTTTTTGATGAAATGCCAATTTCATTTATCATGAATTGCTGAATATGAAATCCTCTATTCAAATTGCAAAAATCAGCATAATCTTGGTTATTTGATGATAAGATAAGTTTGCATTTTTGCACTAAGTCCCTGAATTAAGACTTTGACTAAATTTGCACTGTTTCTTAAGAAGCTTATGTCCATGTTGCTCTGTTCTTATTTATTGACAGTGGAATGCATGTCTTGTTTCACCAAAGTGGGATTCAATTTGACAGTAAGGGCAAAGCATTGCAGTTGGCAAAATGTTATGATTTATCAAAAATTGCTATACATCACCTTCAGTTTGATGGGATAGTCTATAACATATTTTTATTATCACAAAAGACACAGAAATTTTTTGTTTACCACACAATTCAAAATTTTTCAAACACAATTTATATAATTTCAATATGTCACTGCTTTTTCTTTAAACACATGCTATGGCATTAACCAAAGTGTAATCACCTACAGAACAAGTACTGACAAAACCTCTCCTCTCCACACAAAAAAGTGACCCTTTGTATACCTATGCAAACCTGGCAACCAAAGTATAATCACCTATGGAACAAGTACATCACTTGTCACCTGAATCACACTCTAGAATAATTATTGGCTGGAGCAAAGTACTTTGGCTTGGAGCAAGTAAGTAGTACAACATTTTGCATCTAGAGGCACTGAGGTATGCAGGGTCACTTTTGGAGAGTTTTGTCAGTACTTGTTCCATAGGTGATTATACTTTGGACATTACATTAACTAACAACAACCAGAATAAATGCCATCTATAAAAAGCAATTTATGGTAACAATTTGAAAAGATTTACACATTATGTTGAAAGCATGGAAAAAATAAAAATTCCTTTCAATTAAGTTGGAAAAAGAAGAGAAAAAGAGGAAATATTTGAGGATAAAGGTTCTCCCATTGGATAATAGGCTATGTTAACTAGGATCATCATACATATTTTAAAGTAAGAATTGTTTTCTTAACATGTCTCTTTATCATAGGCCACAATTGTAAAGTTTTACCCAATTTGCAACAGAAGCAATTAGGTAAAGTTCTACCAAATCATATTATTGACTTATGCATAAAGTGAATATACCACTCAATGTTTTTTTTATGCTGATTACAAATATAGTAATCATTTCTATCAGAAATGAATTTCAGCCCCCCCCTATATATGCCAATTCAGGATATATATTTCTACAACCTAACCAATGTAATCCTGAGTCTGGTAATTATAGAGGGAGTAGGGCTTGAAATTCATTTCTGATAGAAATGATTATTATATTCATAATCAGCATAAAAAAGGCATCAAAGGGTGCATTCGCTATATTCCTAACTCAATATTATGATTTGGTAGAACTTTACCAGCAATTATTGAATTATGAAAGAGCATAATAAAAGACATAAAATGATGTTTTCACTTTCATCCTAGCTAAATTATTGTGCTAGGCCTACCTGTGAATTTACCAGCCTGTCAATTAGTACAAGCTATGTAGTCTTCTAAGTCTTGTAATTAAAGAAAGAGTAGTAGCTTGGTAACACCTCCCTAGCATAGGCTAGGCCTAGGATATTTTTGACCCTGGATTTAGGCTAGCCTACTCCTGGAAGTTTCAGTCACCTAGGCCCTAAGTCAACTTTCCAAGGCAGATAGAGGGCCCTAATGCAGCATTTTGCCAATGATCCTTTAGTTTCAAGTATTAGCATATCTATCCTATAAAAGAGAGCAGGTCACTTCCCAAAAACAATTATTCACCAACATATAGGCTAAACTTACCTCCTATAGTAGGTAGTCTTCTTAAGGATCGTGCTCCTATCAACGCATTTCGAGCAACAGAGTAACCAACATATGCAAATCCAGCAAATATTGCAGAGCAAACTGCTATTTTACCTGTTTGCTTGTCATTTGAGAAACCAACAGAGTTCATATTTATTAAATATTATCTATACGCATAAGACCCCTAAGCAGCGTTGCTCACGCTTTGAGATAAATTGTACAAGTTTTCCGACCAAAGCTGTAACACAAGAGATTAATTTTTACTATCTGAAAGTAGGTTAAAAATTCGCCGCTCGCGTCGCTTTGCGACGCCAGCAGGTGGTTATGTTTAATTGATTTTGCTGAAAACTGAGAAAAAGTTTTAGGGCAAGAGCAGGAAAAACAAACCCAAGGCAGTAGCAACGTCATAGCCTGAAATATGAAGAATGATTATATAGACATTCTCAGCTTAACAATATAGCAGTACCAAACCGCTAACAGCATTTTAGAAGAAGGTTTCATTAAAATTTCTGAAAGCATTCTCGAAGCTGATTGTTGGGATTAATCCTTTCTGTCGAAATTTTGAGCATTAAGGCGAATAATGGATAAAGTAAGAAAGCCAATAACGTAGTGTCAACAGCTTATAATCCCCCTATAGGATGAGTAACGAGCGGCAGAAGCTACAAGAAAAAACATATCAGCTATCACGCCATGAAAGTGGCTATCACCACAGATTCCCATAGGTCCACGGACTAGGCTATCCACCGGCCAGTTACGGGTTGGCCACATAATTTACTAGTCATTCTACATAAGTTCTTGGTCGATTCTGCTAATCAGAACTAAGTTAATTTAACAGAGGTATTTCGACTATATTGCAGAAAAAATCAGGTTAAATCGTAAAAAGGTAACAAAATTGTAACATTAAAAAAAGTAACATTTATGCTAGTTGATTATTTTTTGTGCTGTTTCTTCTTGTAGCCCAACTGTTTCATAACCCCTTCCACAGTTCTTCCACATTGGATGCAGAACCATTTTCAAGGATAGTTTCCAGTTCTCTGAGACGATCCGCTTTGCACTGAGAAGCCCGTTCAAGGCAGTGAAACCGAAATAATTTTTAATGCTGGTTTTGTTCAGATTGACAGCTGAGAAAGTTTGCTCAGCAGCAGTTAGAAGTCTGTAGGAGAATAAGTAGGCTTAAAGTGAAACGCCCAAGCAGAAGAAAACGCTTTGACCCATTAACATCTTTTGCCTGTAAACCCGAGTCCAAAACATGGCTGGATCTGAGTAAATCGAAGAACCAAGCTCAGAGCAAAAGAGTGATCTCTTCCACTCTTGGACGATATCTTCCAGGTCATTGTAACTAAGTAAATTCAGAAACTGAGCCACATGTGGTGCCAGGTTTGGCAGATTTTACTGTAATCCCATAGCATAGCGTTGATGAAGCCTATTAAATTTTCTTACCGATGAACACCTGGAGTTGAATAAATGCTTTCTCATCTCATCACAGAGCACGATCAAAAATTTCCTGCACTCTTTTATAAACTCAACTGCACCAGATAGAGATACCTTTTCTTTGGCAAAAACACTTCCATTCGGCCCCCACATTCCACGTCCTTGACATCAACGTAGTAGCAGGTGTCATGTGGGCTTAAGAGGCGGAATTTATTTTCTTCGGTATAACTAGACAACAAAAAGTGGGATGCTATTTTCTTGTACGCTTCAGCAAAAGGATTATAGACAAGATGAATATGGGTGTCTTCTTTATGAAATTGCTTGTTTAGGTCTTCGATATGCTTCAAAATATACACCAGGAAGGCAAAGTAAGCCTCGAAAACCGCTGACAGCAGATTTTTTTAGTATAGCAGTGGCCATCCCCGGCTTGTTGGCCTCTTTAAGACTTTCCGCACGGAAGAATAAAGTCAAGCAATCCCACTGCTCCAAATGTCAAGCTACAACGGCGTGTCTTGACAGTCTTCGAGTTGCTATACGTCTCAAAATTCGATGTTCTTTCAATTCCATTTACTTTTGCAATTCTAAAATCTCACTGGCCCGTTCTGGGCTGCGACAAATATAGCCCGTATACATCCTAACAAAAACATTCAATTTCTTTTGGAAATTGTTTGCTAGTAGCACTAGTCCATATGTGAATGGAATGACATGAACAGAACAACCAAGCACAAAAAAAAACTTGAGCAGTCTTATGACAGCTTCGCCTAAACACCACCTTGCTCCTCCATTATAACCAACACATTGTCTGCGGCAAATCCTATTAGGTTTGCCTTGGAGCTCCAATTTCTTGAAAAAGAAGTTTAGTTATAGTCCGGTAGATATATTCGGCTGTTCATCGCTGAACTTCTATAAGTCACAAGAAGGAGTCTCTTACAGGAAAACTGTCTTCTCGAACAACACCATTCAGATCAAGATGGTGAACAACTATGACCAGGCTCTTTTTGTTACACAAGTCTGTGCTTTCATCAATTATTATCGATTATTTCTGCTTCTTCATGATTTCACACAGATCTTCGAAACCAACTTCACCAATAACGGAAATTTTAACTTTTGATTGTACCAAAAAAATTTCAAACGTACCGTATTGTACCAGGACCTCTAAATTGTACTAAAAACGGTACAATTGTGCAGCTTTGGCAACGCTGTCCTAAAGGTTCAGAGGCATGTTTTATAGATATACCGTGTATATTCATAAATTATACCTTTACCAAATTATACCTTGCTTTTTACATTTAGGGCCTGTTTTCTTATAAGAAACGCTTTCCAGTTCACTTCTCACTTTCTATATTTTATTCTGGAATAATATTATCATCAGTCAGTCAATTATAATATATAGGCAAGTTTTTCTTGTCTTATTAAGGAATGATTCCTTTCCTGTCAAACCACATTGACGAATGGTAAGTACGTGCTACTAAAGCAAGTTTTTATCATCCCTGAATTTGATCGAAATGGGAAGGAATCATTGGTACCTGTGTATTATACAATATACAGTCGAGAAAAAACTAGTTGCTGGCTACATAACAACAAAACTCACTTAGTTAGGCTAGATCAAAACTCTTTTGTGTCCATCGACGCACTGTTTTGTTTTGGGCAACAACCCCTTATCTTGGAAAAATCTAATCACCTCTTCTTCAGTCCTTGGCAAATATCGAATCTTAATTTGAACATCCGTGGTCAGACACTGCCTTCTATTACTACATGTTGCAAGCTAAATTTCCTTCACTCTTTTATAAACTCAACTTCGCCAGATAGAGATACCTTTTCTTTGGCAAAAATCACTTCCAGTCCGCCCCACATTCCACGTCCTTGACATACACGTAGAAGCTGGTGTCACGTGGGCTTCTGAGGCGGGACTTATTTTCTTCGGTATAACTAGGTAACAAAAAGTGGGATGCTATCGTTTTGTGCACTTCAGAAAAATGATTATAGACAAAATGAATCTTGGTGTCTTCTGCATGAAATTGCTTGTTTAGGCCTTTGATAGACTTCAAAATATACACCAGGAAGGTAAAGTAAGCCTCGAAAACCGCTGACAGCAGATTTTTTTAGCATAGCAGTGGCCATCCCCGGCTTGTTGGCCTCTTTAAGACTTTCCGCACGGAAGAATAAAGTCAAGCAATCCCACTGCTCCAAATATCGAGCTACAACGGCTTGTTTAGACAGCCATCGAGTTGCCATATGTCTCAAAATTCAATGTTCTTTTAATTCCATTTACTTTTTCAATTCTAAAATCTCACTGGCCCGTTTTGGGCTGTGACAAATATAGCCCGTATACATTTTGTCTAAAATATTCAATTTCTTTTGGGAATTGTTTGCTGGCAGCACTAGTCCATATGTGAATGGAATGACATGAACAGAACAACCAAGCACAAAAAAACTTGAGCAGTCTTATGACAGCTTCGCCTAGACACCACCTTGCTTTTCCATTATAACCGACACATTGTCTGCGCCAAATCCTATTAGGTTTGCCGTTGGAGCTCCAATTTCTTGAAAAAGTAGTTTAGTTATGGCCCGGTAAATATCTTCGACTGAACATTGCTGAACTTCTATAAGTCTCAAGAAGGAGTCTCTTACAGGAAAACTGTCTTCTCGATCAACACCATTCAGGTCAAGATGGCGACTAATTATGACCAGGCTCTTTTTGTTACACAAGTCTGTGCTTTCATCAATTATTATCGATTATTTCTGCTTCTTCATGATTTCACACAGATCTTCGAAACCAACTTCGCCAATAACGGAAATTTTAACTTTTGATTGTACCAAAAAAATTTCAAACGTACCGTATTGTACCAGGACCTCTAAATTGTACTAAAAACAGTACAATTGTGCAGCTTTGGCAACGCTGTCCTAAAGGTTCAGAGGCATGTTTTATGGATATACCGTGTATATTCATAAATTATACCTTTACCAAATTATACCTTGCTTTTTACATTTAGGGCCTGTTTTCTTATAAGAAACGCTTTCCAGTTCACTTCTCACTTTCTATATTTTATTCTGGAATAATATTATCATCAGTCAGTCAATTATAATATATAGGCAAGTTTTTCTTGTCTTATTAAGGAATGATTCCTTTCCTGTCAAACCACATTGACGAATGGTAAGTACGTGCTACTAAAGCAAGTTTTTATCATCCCTGAATTTGATCGAAATGGGAAGGAATCATTGGTACCTGTGTATTATACAATACGCAGTCGAGAAAAACTAGTTACTGGCTACATAACAACAAAACTCACTTAGTTTAGGCTAGATCAAAACTCTTTTGTGTCCATCGACGCACTGTTTTGTTTTGGGCAACAACCCCTTATCTTGGAAAAATCTAATCACCTCTTCTTCAGTCCTTGGCAAATATCGAATCTTAATTTGAACATCCGTGGTCAGACACTGCCTTCTATTACTACATGTTGCAAGCTAAATTTCCTTCACTCTTTTATAAACTCAACTACACCAGATAGAGATACCTTTTCTTTGGCAAAAATCACTTCCAGTCCGCCCCACATTCCACGTCCTTGACATACACGTAGAAGCTGGTGTCATGTGGGCTTATGAGGTGGGACTTGTTTTCTTCGGTATAACTAGGTAACAAAAAGTGGGATGCTATCGTTCTGTGCACTTCAGAAAAATGATTATAGAGAAAATGAATCTTGGTGTCTTCTGCATGAAATTGCTTGTTTAGGTCTTCGATATACTTCAAAATATACACCAGGAAGGCAAAGTAAGCCTCGAAAACCGCTGACAGCAGATTTTTTAGCATAGCAGTTGCCATTCTCGGCTTGTTGGCCTCTTTGAGACTTTCCGCGCGAAAGAATAAAGTCAAGCAATCCCACTGCTCCAAATATTGAGCTACAACGGCTTGTCTAGACAACCATCAAGTTGCTATATGTCTCAAAATTCGATGTTCATTCAATACCATTTACTTTTGCAATCCTAATATCCCACAGGCCTGTTCTGGGCTGCGACAAATATAGCCGTATATATCCTAACAAAAACATTCAATTTCTTTTGGAAATTGTTTGCCAGCAGCACTAGTCCATATGTGAATGGAATGACATGAACAGAACAACCAAGTACAAAAAAAACTTGAGCAGTTTTCTGACAGCTTCGCCTAAACACCACCTTGCTCTTCCATCATAATCGACACATTGTCTGTGGCAAATCCTATTAGGTTTGCCTTGGAGCTCCAATTTCTTGAAAAAGTAGTTTAGTTATGGCCCGATAAATATCTTCGACTGTACGTTCCTCAACTTTTGTAAGGCTCAAGAATGAGTCTCTTATAGGAAAATGTTCTTCTCGATCAACGACATTCAGATCCAGATGGCGAAAAACTATGATCAGGCTTTTTTTGTTACTCAAGTCTGTGCTTTCATCAACTACTATTGAGAATTTCTGCTTCTTCATGATTTCACATAGATCTTCGAAACCAAATTCGCCAATAACGGAAATTTAAAACTTTGATTGTTGCAAAAAAAATTCAAATGTACCGCATTGTACCAGGACCTCTAAATTGTACCAAAAACGGTACATTCGTACCACGTTGGCAACGCTGGCCTTAAGGGTCAGAGGCATGTTTTATGGATATACCGTGTTTATTCATAAATTATGCCTTGCTTTTTACATTTGGGGCCTGTTTTCTTATAAGAAACGCTTTCCAGTTCACTTCTCACTTTCTACATTTTATTCTGGAATAATATTATCTTCAGTCAGTCAATTATAATATATAGGCAAGTTTTTCTTGTCTTATTAAGGAATGATTCCTTTCCTGTCAAACCACATTGACGAATGGTAAGTACGTGCTACTAAAGCAAGTTTTTATCATCCCTGAATTTGATCGAAATGGGAAGGACTCATTGGTACCTGTGTATTATACAATACACAGTCGAGAAAAAACTAGTTGCTGGCTACATAACAACAAAACTCACTTAGTTTAGGCTAGATTAAAACTCATTTGTGTCCATTGACGCACTGTTTTGTTTTGGGCAACAACCCCTTATCTTGGAAAAATCTAATCACCTCTTCTTCAGTCCTTGGCAAATCTCGAATCTTAATTTGAACGTCCGTGGTCAGTCACTGCCTTCTATCACTATATGTTGCAAACTAAATGAGCTTTGTGGCCATGTAACCGGTTTGTTCTCGAGTATGTACTGAATGATACATAAGTACCGTATCATTGTTTAACAGAGCATGAAAACTTTGTCATCCTATATAGTTAACAACAGGTAACACAGCAGTAATAGCAGTACTTAGTAACATAGTATTAGCAGCAGTAGTTGTAGGAACAATAGCAGCAGTAATAGTGTATTATTACTAGAAGTAGTAACTGCAGTATTAGTAGCAGTAATAGCAGGTACATTTTGCCTTTTGGTCAGATGAATATCCAACTTATGATGCCCAAAAGTTTCCTCTTGATACGGCAAGGCGTTCCAAAAATATTGCTTATATGCCCGTATCAGCAATCTTTTTGCAAGCAGTATGTTTTTATTTAGTTTGAATATTCCCTCAAAGTTTTCTCAGAGGCCTATTTTAACATCTTCAGCTTTAGTAGTACTCACTACAGAAGTAGTAGTTTTAGTAACAGTAGTGATAGTAGCAGCGTACAAATACTGCCTTTTTTTGGTCAATTCATCATCTCCCTTATTATTTCCTGATTGTTCCAAATTAATGTACCGAGTCATTCCTGAGTTACACCCTTTTGACAACCCATATACACATAACGTGTTTTGATTTAGTTCAACAATCCCCTCAACATTCCCTGAAAGACTCATCTACTTGCCCTTTGTGTTTGGGAAAGTAGAAGTTAAACTTGCATACCTTTCGCAATAACATATACTAAATGTAAACAATGATCGAATTGCCTAACTTATAGCCCACGCCCTAAGGGTTCTGGGGGGAGGGGACTGACATCCCCAAACGCATAATTAATTAACCTTACAAAAATATTGAAACAAATGTCTCTAAGGTTGTATTTGTATGTTTGTTTAGGGAAATGATGGGCGTTGGGGGGGGGGGGGTGGCGGTGGTTGCCCTCAAATCAATTTTGGCTCTTAAAAAGGGAACTATAACCGTTGCCTCAGGACTCTGGGGGTTGTGTCAACCCCAGAAGAATTGTTATATGTATTAGGACTAATTTGAACGAAATGGCTATCTCATTACTTCAGTTAGACGTATTATATATATATATATATATATATATATATATATATATATACACACACATATATATATATATATATATATACACACACACACACACACACACACACACACACGTATACACACACACACACACACACACACACGCGCGCGCGCGCGCGCGCGCGCGCGCGCGCGCGCGCGCGCGCGCGCGCGCGCGCGCGCGCGCGTGCACGCGCGCGCGCGCGCGCGTGCATATATATATATATATATATATATATATATATATATATATATATATATATATATTTATATATATATATATATATATATATATATATATATATATATATATATATATATATATATATATATATATAAAGTAATTTTTTTAAGAAAAAAATGACGTGTTTAGTATGATGGTTGCTTTTGTTGTTTTGTTGTCTTTACGCTAAAGTTTTTTATTGTTTAAAAAAATAAAGTTGTGAGACAGAGTCAAACTTTAGCGTAAAGAGCGAGGTGTTGAGGAGGGGACAGCCCCTTTCATATACGGAATAATTTCTGTTCGTTTAAAGTTTTAATGTCGCTCCTTCCTTTCAGTTAAAAAAACTTGTTTTTTTAGTTAATTTCTGAACGTTTTTGAATTAATGCAGCTTTGATTTTGGCTCACCGTACATGAATAATTAAAACGAAATTCGCATATTAATTTTCCTTTTTTTGGCTAATGGGCTTTCTCGAAATTTTGTTCTGACGTAACTTACGAATTGACTTACGTAACGAATTTCTATATTTGTATGTTTTTATTACGTATATTAGGAGTTCGCTCCCTGGTCAATACCTCGCTCTTTACGCTAAAGTTCGAATTTTGTTCGAATCACAAACACCTGAATCACAAATGCCGGTTAATTAGAATAGATAGCTTTTTGAAAGTACTAAAAAAACTTTACTGTAAAGAGCGAGGTATTGACTAGAGGGCGAACCCCCACATTTACGTAATAATTTCTGTTCGTTTTAAGTTTTAATGCTGCTCCTTATTTTTAGTTGAAAAAAAACTTGTTTTTTTTATATAATTTCTAATCGTTTTTTAAAAAATGCTGGGAAATCTGGCGCCCCCTTCATAGAAATCTTCCTTCCCCCAAGTAAATATCCTCCATGGAAAGATTCTCCCCCTTAACCCCTACTCTGACCCCGACCCCCCACTAGAATAAAATTCCTCCTGAAAACACCTGTATACTTCCCAATAACCAATACTATATGTAAAGAATGGGCAAAGGTTATAACTTGCAGCCCTCCCCCCGGGAACTGTGGGGAATTAAGTCATCCTCAAAGACATATGAATTAGATTTTCGACTATGCTGAACAAAATGGCTATCTCAAAATTTTGATTTGGTGACTTCGGGAAAAAAACGTTGGAGGGGGCCAAGTTGCCCTCCGATTGTTTTGGTCACTTAAAAAAGACACTAGAACTTTTAACTTCCGTTCAAATGATCCCTGTCCCGATATTCTAAGGTTACTGGATCTATAAGTCCATCCCTGGGAAAAAAAGCCCAAAACAAACAAATAAACAAGCATCCGTGAACTTTCTTCTGGCAAAAAAATACAAAATTCCACATTTGTGCAGATAGAAGCTTGAAATTTGTATAGTAGGGTCTCTGATACGCTGAATCTTATGGTGTGATTTTTATTAGAGTTCTATGACTTTTAGGGGTTGTTTCCCCTGTTTTTGAAAATAAGGCAAATTTTTTCAGGCTCTTAACTTTTGATGAGTAAGACTAAACTTGATGAAATTTATATATTTGAAGTAAGCATTAAAATCTGATTCTGTTGATGTATCTATTAGTATTAAAATCCGTTTTTTAGAGTTTCGGTTACTATTGAGCCGTGTTCTTCCTTACTTACAGTTCGTTCCCACGAACTGTTTGATTGCAAGACGAAGAGCTACATTGATCTTAAGCCAAGAGTGGTACCGAGATTTAATTACTGCCATAGCTAAAAATGTTTTTTTTCACATAAGTATGTACTTGAAAATTGAATCATAATTTTCATAGCTTTCTCACTCAGTAATGGGTATTCATTTTTTAGAGAGACCCAAAAATGAGCTCTTGATAAAGAGGACTTGAATTTCAATTTGAGACTGTCATCACAGGAAAGATCAATGAGGATTTCTGTTTCCTTTATGCTTAATTTGTCCTCTTCGACGTTGGATACAAGTGCATCTATTATCCACATATTTTCATGCCTGTGATCTTGTTTCCTTGAGTAATAAAATTGAAAATATTATGTCAGTGACTGTAAGGGCTCTCGAATAGTCATGATACCCCTAGAGGGTTTAGATTCCATAAATTTTCTTCCATAAATTCATCAACATTTGTAGATGTCCGTCTGCCAACCGCGTTTGCCAGAGTGATTTTCTGTCGAAAACCGTCTATCTTTCCTTATAATGTAAACACATCCTTAAGTTGTCCTTGAAAACAGTTCGTTACCTTACTTACAGTTCGTTACCACGAACTGTTTGATTGCAAGACGAAGAGCTACATTGATCTTAAGCCAAGAGTGGTACCGAGATTTAATTACTGCCATAGCTAAAAATGTTTTTTTTTCACATAAATATGTAGTTGAAAACTGAATCAAAATTTTCACAGCTTTTTCATTCAGTAATGGGTGTTCATCTTTGAGGGAGACCCAAAAAAGAGCTTTTGATAAAGAGGACTTGAATTTCAATTTAAGACTATCATCAAAAAAGATCAATGAAGATTTCTGTTTCTTTTATGCTTAATTTGTCCTCTTCGATGTTAGATACAAGTGCATCTATTATCCACATATTTTCATGCCTGTGATCTTGTTTCCTTGAGTAATAAAATTGAAAATATTATGTCAGTGACTGTAAGGGCTTTCGAATAGTCATGATACTTTGACGGTTCAGATTCCATAAATTTTCTTCCATAAATTCATAAAAATTTGTAGATGTCCGTCTGCCAACCGCGTTTGCTAGTGATTTTCTGTCGAAAACCGTCTATCTTTCCTTATAATGTAAACACATCCTTAGTTGTCCTTGCAAGATCATTTAATAGAGAAAAATATTTGCCAGGTATGCCAGCTTGGCTACCCACTCATCATCAGACAAGAGTCCTTGAAATTTTTGATTATTTTGCCGCTGAAACAAATAATCTAATTTCTTCACGCAAGACGAACAGTCGGCTCAGCATTTTGCCCCTTGATAGCCATCTTACCTCTGCATGAAGAAGAAGGTCAGTATGCTGGGAACCCATTTCTTCACAAAGCATTTCAAACATCCAAGAATTCAGAGCTTTATGTGTAATTTCATTCACAAGTTTTATGGCACTGGATAATACTTCGTTTATTCCTGCGGCCTTTTTTTTTTTTTTACCACAAGCTGCTCACGATGTAAAATGACAAAATGTCTAAGTGGCCAAAATTTTCACTCATACAACAGCTCCTGAGTAATGTCCAGTCATTTTTGTAGCACAAATGCCAATACCTTTTTCCACTCGATTTCGTGTTTCAGGAATTTAACTATCAAGGGCTTTAAAAATCTAAGAGCTAGTTACTCTGCCCTGCAAGTTCAGCGGGGAAAAAAGTTGTTATTGTAATTCTCCTTGAAACTTAACCTTTACAACACAAAAGACAAATGCTTTGTTATTGAGGTCTATATATTCATAAAGTTGAATTGAATAAAATGGTGAATTTTTTCAATTGTTATAACTTGATTTTCAATATCTTCAGCAATTTCTTCAATTCTGCTGCTGAAAGTGTTAGCAGACATAGGAATGAACTTCAGTCTCTGATAGTTTGTTTTCACAAAACAGCTTCACAGTTTAGTAATATGCAAGGTTTCATTATGTTTTCTCCTATCGTATATGGCTTTGTAATTCGGAGTACTATCAAGTAGAAGCCATTAATAGGGACTTATCTTCACCAGCCATATTTTTTAAAGCCCCTGTTTCCTTTACCATACCTTCATGCGCTCACTAAAAATATTCAAGTGGTTTGTCAACTAAATATGGGTGTTTTGATTGCAAGTGAATTCTAAGTTTTGACGGTTTTAAAGCATCGTTAGATAATCTTTCATGATAAATAACACAAAGAAACTTTGGATCCAGCTCACTATCAGGTTCTTGAAGAAATCCAAATTTCAGGTTGTCTGAATCACATTTTCTTGACATTTTGCGTTTTTCTTTTCGCCTCTTTCTCTGACGAGGACGCTCTGGTAAGTCTAATTCACTGATCAGCTGACTATTATTGCTAAGGTCAACCTTTCATCTTTAATTTTTCCAAAGAAGTGCAAAATATTCACTTGCCTTTTCTCGCTCATTATGGGTCCTTGCCTATTTTTACTCAATAGTTTCAGTTAAGTCCATTTATTAAATAATTTTCAAATTAGTAGCTGTGTACTACACATGTTTCAAATTTGTGAACACGTACTCACATAAGCATTAGTTTACTTTCATAGAATCAAGAAGCTTATGTCGGGCCGCAGAAAATCAGGGACGTACAAGCCTCATAGGAACTAAACTAATACTGGAGATTGAAAATTGAAATAGAACGAAAATTTTTCGCAGAAACAGAAAGGCGAAAGGATATGCATCCAGTCATAGATGCATGTTGATTCAAGAACGTACAACAACATTTGTTTTTAGCGTTTTTTAGTTGCAATAAAGCTATATAATATTAAACGTAACTTTTAAATTCTTAATAAAGTTTCCATCTTTTTTTTTCTTTTTTTATGTTCATGAAATACAATAAATACACATTGTTTAATAATGGTCCCTTTTCTTCGTGTACCACCTAAACATTTTCATGGACCACCAGTGGTCCATGAACCACAGGCTGGCGACCGCTGGTTTAGAGAACTATCTGGAAAATTGAAAGGCTTGATCTGTCAGTGTAAGGAAAGTTAGTAACCAGCATTCTATGTTCCTTGACAATAGTAGTAAGGCCAACACTGATCCAGATGTCTCACCAAACCTGGGGGTCTGTATCTGGCAAGATGTCGCCCCTAGTGCTGTCATCTATTCCACTATATGTGTAACAACTACGAGCACGCCCTGTCTAAGGCCTATGACAGCTCAGTGGTTGTTATTCCAATTTCTTTCACTGAGAGGATATAAGGCGGAATTTTAAATGCATTTTATAATAGTAATAAAGTAGAGCTCAGAGAGATAACAGAGTGAGTATATTTTTCTCTTCCAGTTTTATTTGACAAAACATACTCTACTAATAGAAATGAGTGATTTGTTTACATTATTGGAAGTTGATAGCAGTGCAAATTACAAGGGGGTGTCTGCTAGCCCTCGGATGGGATAAGATTTTCACAAAATATGAGATATCATTCAGTAAATTCATGATAGATTGTTGCTAGTGCTCACCAGTGTTTTATCTAAGTGCACACTGATTTGCCTAAATAAATTATGCAATACACAATTTTTATAGGATAATCCATCAGTAGGATTTGGCATTTCATTGTTAGATTTCTTGACTGCCACATGTAAATCTATATATGTGGATGACAAATCCACGAAACAATCTTCACTGGATTAAATTTGAAAAGGAATGTTTTCAGAGAACGGTTGTTGTGGGTGGAATTGCTCATAGTAACCATGTTTTACACTGACCATTTTCGGAGATATGTCTTTAATGTGTTCTTCGAGACACAACTTAGTCTATAAGGGCCTTAATGGCTTGACTGCAGCTGCTTTGTTAATAACCTCTGGATAATTAAAACTGTGCCTATTTTACTGCTTCTACTTTGAGAAAAAAGTAAGGAATTCCAAATATTTTGATCTCACCCTTTTATGATCTTGTCAAAAAGCCCTGTAAATGGCCAACTACACTGTAAATGGCATACATATTCTCACTATATATATATATATATATATATATATATATATATATATATATATATATATATATATATATATATATATATATATATATATATATATATATATATATATATATATATATATGTATATAAATATTTATATATATATGTATTTATAAGCGGTCATGAACTGACTACACATAAGGGTGTATGCAAATTTGCCTGGAATGATATTTGCAAAAAAGGCATAAAAATGTAAATATCTGCATGTTTGCAAAAGTTTTAAAGTTGGGGGGGAGTGTAAAGTCTATGACTGCGAACTATTACACCAGAAAGTTTGTTTTAAGTTTGAAAGTGGTCGTTGTTTTGGTTGTGACTAGATTCATTTGAATCAAGGCTATGGCGAACTCAAAATACTTTTTAATAATACTAAAAAGAGTTATCATCAACTGTCGAACTCTCTCCCGTGTATTATCACTATGAATATTGAGCTCAAAAAAATCGAAGTTCGCTACACCAGCCCACTGTTTCCACCAGTCCTCAAAACCGACATGAATACGAATTATCAACGTCACCGAAGAAACCCTTTCAGGAGATATCCATATTATGTTCCAGCTCCCTCCCATTTAAATTGCCAAATCAGTCTATCTCCTCAGTCCCATTATTTACATCAAATGAACCCAATAACTTACAACAAGTCTACAATAACAAATCAAGAAACCCTGGTTTGATACATTGCTGCTCCTCCTACACATTTCCTAGAATCCTTCTAGCGAATGTAAGGTCACTGGTAAATAAAATGGATGAATTTCAAATTAGTCTTGAAAAAAACCAGATAGATATTGCTTGCCTTACCGAAACATGGTCTGCAACTGAAGACTTTTGTTCCATTCCAAATTATGGTTCCCATTTTAAGCCCAGGATAGACAAAGATGGTATCCCTCTATCTCATGGTGGAGGAGTAGCTTTTTTTGTCGGTCTACCCTTCCTAATCGGGTTCTTTCATTTTCCGAAATAGTGAACAACTCCAAAACCGAAGTTCTATGGCTATGGACCTGGCCCAAAAACCTCCCAAAAGAAGTATCTTGCATGATTTTTTTTAATATTTATTACCCTCCTCGTAGTGGATTTAAGAAGAAGCTGACGGCATATCTGCAACTTTATACTGACAAAATTCACTGAAAGTAACCTTATGCTGCAATTACATTGTGTGGTAATTTTAATGAGCTATACCAAAAGTGGCTTAGCTCTGCTCTTAGCCTTGATCAAGTGGTCAAGTCGCCTACTCGCGGTGATAAAACCCTAGACTTAATTTTTACCAACATTGAAGATAACTACTGTGTCCCCAAAGTGGCCCCTCCATTAGGAGCAAGTGACCATCTATGCATCTTTTGGACCCCCTTATCTTCCTTTCCCCTAAGCAATTTATCAGTTACTCTTATAGACCCATTACTGACGAGAAGGTTGCCCATTTCAAATTAAAACTTAGTTCCAAATCTTGGGCCAATATCCTATGTCTTACCAGTGGTAATGAAATGGCTTCTAAGTTTTCAACGGAACTTTCCCAGTTATATCGTGACACCTTTCCAGTGAAAAATGTTACTCGCAAATCTAACTGTAAACCGTGGATAAATAAAAGAATTTGTACCTAATAAATTAACGAGATAAACTCTTTAAGAAAGGATTTTTCTAAGAAATTCGAAAACTTCAAAACATCATTGTCAGCAAAATCCTTAAAGCAATAAAGGAGCATGGCGCTCACGTCCTCAATATGCTATTGTATTTTGACACTAGGAAATTCAACAAAACTGACCAAGATCTGATAGGAAAGGTCTCTTCAAAGTTTTTCTTACTGGACAGTAATCGTGACCCAGTGGGTGCGGATGTCATAAAAGATCATTTTGCTTCAATTTGTAAAATTTACCCGCCACTCCAGCATATGCCGGCCAACAGTGGAGTGAGTGACATTCCTGTGATTGAAATTCATCAGACTCAACTTAAACTTGAAACTCTTGACTTAAATAAGTCAGTATACCCAGGTGATATCCCTACTAAATTGATTGTGGAATGTGCCCAGTATTTAAGCGTACTTCTACCTGCTATTTTTTACCAATGTTTTGTAGATGGTATTTTCCCAGTTTGTTTTAAACGAGCTATTATATCTCCTATACCAAAAACTAAGCCCCCAAAAGTTCCCTCTGACTTAAGACCAATATCAAAAACCCCAATTTTCTCTAAATCTTTGAAAATTTTATTTACTATTTCCTTTTTGACGATATTCATGATAAAATGAACCCAAATCAGTTTGGCTTTAGGCCGAATCATAGAACCACGCATTGCTTAATTTATATACTTTATACTATTTTCAAACATGTTGAGTTGAATAGTTCCTACGTTGAGGCTGTTTTTGCTGATATTAGCAAAGCCTTCGATAATTTGGATCATCAGACAGTTATAGATAATGCAAGGGCTTTAGGTGCAAGAGATTTTGTTTTACCTATGTTAACTAGCTTTTTGTCTGGCCGTGAGCAATGAGTAGTCCTCCCTAATGGGGATTCATCGGGTTTTTTATTGATTCCCTCTGGAGTACCTCAAGGGGCTAGGTTAGGTCCTATAGCATTTTTGATGGCTTTTAATAATGTTTAACCAAGTTTTGACAACACTTTTGAATTTGCGGATGATTTGACATTACTGAACCTTTGTCACACATCTAATACTTTGAATGTTACACTCGATTCACTAATTAACAATTTAAAGAATGATCTGGACAATGCTAAACTCAACTTAAGCATAACCAAAAGCAGTTTTATCTTATTTCCTTTTTAAAAAAGTATACACCCTATAAATAATTACCTTTCAATACCAAATTAAAAACTGTTAAACTGATTAGTGTGCAGTTGGACAATGACCTTAACTAGACTTCCCACATTTCCCACTTATTTAATTCAGGTTGTTTTCTCTTTAAATCTTTCTCTCTTCTCAAACGTTGCTCCATATCAATCCAAAACCTTAAAATAATTTATTGTTCTTATATAAGACCCTGTCTGGAATATGATTGCCCTGTCTGACACCCTGTGTTGACCAAAGACCTATGTTCTAAAATTGAAAGTGTTCAAAAAAGAGCAGTAAAAATTATTCTGGGGACGGCCTATACTACATACAATGAAGGTTTGGCTAGACTTGAACTTATTACATAGGAATCACGACGTCAAATCCTTACCATGAACTTTGGTCTCAAGTGCCTTAGTTCTGACTATCTTCAAAGTTTTCTCCCTCCCTTTAAAGAAAATCTCCCAACCTTTCCTATTACAAGACTCAATGCTCTTAGAGCTCCAAATATCCATCGAGATCTGCATCCTCAAATGTTGACCATAAGGCACAAAAATTCTTTTGTCTCCTATTTAGTTTCCTAAGTTAATAATTGATGTAACTTTTGTCTTATGGTTATCCCATGACATCAGTTTTATTATTGATTCAATTTTTGTTTTATGTTTATCACATCAAATTTGTTTTGTTATGGTAATTCTGACGTGTTTACGCTAGCTTTTGTGCTATTTTAGCCAATAAATCATATTCATATATATATATATATATATATATATATATATATATATATATATATATATATATATATATATATATATATATATATATATATATATATATATATATATATATATATATATATATATATATATATATATATGTGCTACCGAGAATATTTTGTCTGAGACAAAAAATTTCCTCTTGCATGATTGAGAAAAGAGAAAGATGAGATGAGAAATCGAGGCTACCCTTGATCATATATCTCAGGAGCAAAAATTTAATTTTGGTCAAAATTCGTTCTCGTTTGGTTAAAAAAAAATTCACACACTCATATGAGTGTTAAATGAAATTAACCAAAACCTTGGGAAGATAGGGCAAGAAAAGAATTAACCTTGCAAACATTTTAGTTTTTCCTATTTTAAACTCAATTCAAAAACAGCAGATACAAATTATAGTGAACTACTACTTACACAAATACTTTTTCTACTCTAGAAGTCCTAACCTTAAGTGATAGGCATTTTCAATTCATAGACAAATTCGAAAAATCCATCGTTTCCTCCGAAGGACATTATTCACTATGCCCCCTTTCACCTGCACCAGTCAGTGCCAACGGGGTCCACAAAAGTCGATAAGTACCATCCGCATGCAGAAAAAACCGTCCCTTGAACTCTTTTGTGGCTTTTGTTTTCAGTGGCCTTAGCCAATAATGACCTTTGTTGGTCATTGAAATTAGTTTCTGACCAACAATGTTTTTGTTTATTTGCAAAAAAAATGCCATTTAGTGTGGCATCAACTGCGACTACGATCGTTGTTTTGGTAATAAACGATCGTGAAATTATTTAATTTTTTAAAATGAATGTCTTCAAGCTATACTTGATTAAATGAAATTAAACAAAACCTTACAAAAATCATGGCGAAAAAACCTAGTAAACATACTTATATCTCTTACTTGGAACCGTATTTGTAAAAAAAGCATGAAACGTAGGTCATTTTATAGTCGAATTCAAATAGTTACAAAATTTCGAGCGTCATTTTCATGGTTGTAAAAAAAAATTCACCAACAATTATAACTACAATTTAGCCCAATCACAACCTAAACTAGCAAAGAGGTTACAATAGTTGCTCAACAGATTCTGCTCGCCTTGCACATTTCTGGTGGGCTCAAGAAAATATCCATTGATTGAACAAGTCGTAATTCCAAATACCTTGGATAAAGTTTAGCACCAGAAGGGGCCACTCCTAAAAAAGAAGGTAAATTTATTGAAAGTGATAAGGGCCAAAAAGCCCCAATACAATTCACAAAATTACTAATGGACATGGGAAGGCTAAAAAGACTTAGGGAGGGTACTTTTTTTGGTTGATTCGCAAGCTGAAAGATACACACAATTTGGTGCTATTTTCAACGCTCTAAATTTTATTGTGGCTATATTCACAAATTCCATTTTGAACACTCTTAGAGGAACCCTTAATGTGAACCTCTGTTCCTCAAGTTTTTGGTAGAGATACTAAGATAAGAAATATACCATTTGATCCAAATTCAATGCAAAGTTGATATTACATTCATCTATTCCAGATGGATGGATTTATTTCATTCAACTATAATAGACTGCTTAATCTTACTTCACCATTTTTCGATATTACCATGAATCATGATGCAGAAACACAGTTAGCTTACAAGATAGAGCAAAAGAAGAAGGGGGGGCGATATTGTATTTTTGAAGTTATATTAAGAAGCTCTTTACTTTTAATCTTAACAAATACTTGTTATCTTTGGAGCTATTTGTTATTTTTTCCTAAAAAAGGGAGGGGGTAGTTCAACTATTTAGCAAAATTAAATATCTTTTGACAAGAATCTATAATCTGATCCCTAGAAGCTTAGAAAGGCCCAACTAGTAAAGTTTTCTGGCCAGTTTTGTGCGACAACAAAACATAGACAAATAAACACGGATACGTGATCTTTCTTCTGGCAAAAAAAGCAAAATTCCACATTTTTATATAGGAGCTTGAAACCTCTATAGGAGGGTTTTCGGATATGCTGAATCTGACAATGTGATTTTCATTAAGATTACTTGATGGATTGGGGGTGTTTCCTATCTTTTTCAAAAATTGACCAAATATTCTCAGGCTCGTAACTTTTGATGGTTATCATTAAACTTGATGAATTTTGATATTTGGACTATTTTAAATAAAATGGCTATCATAAAATTTCTATTAGGTGCATTTTGGGAAAATACGACGTGTGTATATGTGTGTGTGTGTGTGTGGGGGGGGGTATCTGCCCTCCGATCACTATGACTCTTAAAAAAGGCACTAGAGCTTCTGATTACCAATCCAATGAGCCCCCTCCGAAGTGTATATGATCAAGCTTTTAATAAAAACCATAAACACCCCCAGGACAACCCTTGCCCTGTGGGCTGTGGGGGGTTGTCATCCTAAAAGACATAATTTCTTGACCTTTCAACTACGTTGAACAAAATGGCTATCTCAAAATTTTGATCGGAAGTGTTTGGGAAAAGATGGGTATGGGGGGGGGCATTTGCCCTCCGATCACTTTCGACTATTAAAAAGGGCATTAGGTCTCTCAATTTCCAATCGAATGAGCTCTTTTTGAAGTTTTTACTACAAAGCTTTCAATAAAATCTTATATGCCCTCAGGGCATAACTTACAACCCTTTACCTGAGGGTTGTGGGAGGGGGGGGGGTGGGTTGTATGTTATGTCTTCAGGACATAACTTACAACCCTTGACCTGGGGGCTATGGAGGGGTTGCCATCCTCAAAGACATAATTTCCAGGACTTTTAAACTACGCTGAACAAAATGGCTATCTCCAAATTTTGACTGGATGTGTTTGGGGAAATGATGGGCGTGGAGGGACAGTTTTTTGCCCTTATATCACTTTGGACTATTAGAAAAGGGCACTGACCCTCTCAATTTCCAATTGAATGAGCCCTTGTCGAAGTTTCTACGACAACTCCTTCGACACGAAGTGCCCTGGTCTAAAACAAATAAATAATAAATTGTGCCAACATCGTTCTTTACTTAGGCAGCACTAATGCGATGCCTATGATTACCATGAATCAAAAAGCAGAAATCACAAATATCTTTTGGTTCTTTAAATATCTTTTGACTAGAATTTATAATCCAACCCCTAGAAGCCCAGAAAGAGCCAACCAGTAATTTATTTGACCGGTTTTTGACTGACCAGGCTTAACCTTTTCTATGCATAGGAGTTAGTACAGGGACTTAAGAATTTAGGCGGTATAAGATATTAAGAACAAATACTTGTTCCGTTATATTTCGACAATATGTGTTTAGACAATAGTTAACGATCGTATTCCGACAGTGTATTGACGTAGAACGAATGTATGTTATTATCTTTATTCTACAGCGAAAGATCATAAGGAGCCACACAGTTGCGTCACTATTCAGTTTAGGGTCTCAAACAGTATGACCTTGACGTTAACGTAGATCTTTTGCTAAATCGTTCTTTCCCGTTCATTTTTGTTCTTCATAATTTTTTGGGTCTTTGTTGTCATTCAGGAATCCATTTATCCGTGAAAAGTTTTTTGCGTCTGCGGCAGACTAAGTTCAGTGAAAAGCATAATCAGAGGTTACTTAACGAGACAGAGGTACTACCAATCCGACTGGTGCATAAGACAATAGCGGTGCCTCTGCACACTATTGACAAGAAATCCAATATCTATGTGGTGTCAAACAGTATGGATAACTTTTAAGAGTGGAGACTGACATTTTTATCGAAAAAAAAAAAAAAAAAAAAAAAAAATAATATCATCGAACATCCGGCGTGTCTTTGTATTTTTTCAGGTGAAACAATAATAAAAATTGATTTCATTGGTGCAACTGGGAAAATTACTGTAGTAATTAGTGTCTGATCTCTGTTTCTGACAGAAAAGCGACTACAAAGTATGAAAAATGCAGATTTTTTTTTGTCTATACTGGCGGCGGTTTTCACTCTTATAAATTACCCATTCTCTTTGGGTAATATAAGGAAGTTTTAGAGGGGGAACTAGTTGTCAAGATAGTAATTAGCTGTCCATCTAATGGGTATTACATCTTATAGACAGATATCAGACAGAGTCGTAGTGTTCAAAATAGTCATTTTCCCTTTGTGTGTCATTTGATCATTGGACACCATTTGGTTGACACGATTTAGTTGTTTGTTATATTCTGTTGATCGTAGGTCTTGAACACAGTTAAATACACTTTAAATCATACAGTTAAGAATTCAAACTAGAATTTACGACAATATGGATTCGTATATTTGGAAAGAGCATCGAAAGACGCACCGAATGATGTATTTACCTTCTAGCTAGCAAATTTAACAAAAATTTTAAGAACGCATCCTTCTCTAGAGATAGCCCAGTTAATTATCAAATCTATGATTAAAATAGTTCGAACGTACATTAATGGGTGCCTTTCATCCTGTACAATATCTGCTTAAGCCAAAATGATCCCAAAGCGAAAGAAAAGAAGGTTGACCAAGGGATAGATATAGTCCTGAAAACTCTACTGGGACTATTTTACTGTCGTCCTATCATTTCCGTAAATAAAGATTTCCCTGAAAATATAATATTTACATAATGTTCATTCTTTACGAGACGGAAAACCGTCAAACGTTTCTAAGGTAAGTCCAATCGCTGTTAAGACAACAAGAATAAGGACAAAGTCATTCACGACAACATTAATGGATATACAACATTATGGGATAAACTTATTTTTACAATACTGTATTCAATTGTTACTAAGATCAGTATGATTAAACCCTACGTATTCTACATTTCTGACACAAGAAAGGGGGAAGATGTCCCTACATTGGTTTAAAGGCCCGTATCTAAATCCACCCCAAATAATAAACTTTTGAGATCTTGAGTAAACAAAATACTTTTTTCGCTTAACAGAAAAAAGCTAACAGTATTACAGCAAAATACAAACTGGAAACCAATCACAAAAACAGAAATAACTAAAACAAACACTGGAGTAAAAAAACGGGTTAAACTTAAGAAGCCTGGCAAAGAATAAAACTAACAAGTTATTACCCCTTCCCCCAACCCCACCCCTCGTTTCTTCTTCTTTATTCTTTTCTAGTTGGTAAACCTAAGAATTAACTTTAAAGAATTACGACAACTTTGTATCTATATCAGACAGCTCAAGAAATTCCTATAAAAAAGTAGAAACATTAGTTTTACACAGAGACTATCAAACACACACACAACAAGTGTTGAACTTGATAGCTCTATTCCATAAAAAGATAGTTTAATTTAAAAGTTATTTATATCCTCAAATAAATTATGACTTGTGAGTCTGGTTTAAATAAAACTGGAATGTGCCTTGGTACACTCGTACAAAATAACTTAAAAAAAACCAACTATTTACATACTTTTTCCTGATTTGTCATTTTTGATGAATGTCGCTTTTTAACGGTATTTTGTCAAGTTCTTTTATTCACAGGGCATTAGACCCCCCCCCTATTTTGTTTTTATATCATCACTTAGTATTCATCATTATGAGCAAGGATGGGTAGGGGGTGAAAATATGGCCAAACCCTTCTTTAAAAAAAACGTGCTTGCTTACTCATCATTTTCATTTTGCGTAAATTTCACAGAAGAAAACTATCTACACTTTCTCGTGCTTTCTTTTCCAACCTAAAACACTACTATTACTAACTGGCCAGACATGATGAAAAAAAAACGAAAAAAACAACAGAAAATTAATGTAACTAGGCTAAATTGAAGACTAAAAAATAGCAAATATTTTTTCCTGAGATATAAAATCTGAGCACTGACAAATTATTTCCGCTTGAGCGTACTAAACATGAAGGACGTTTAAGGCCATCTGTATTTAAACCTAAGCTGTTTTTACCCTGCTCCATATAACTTATTCAAAACAAACGTGAAAAGAAAGCACATAGGAAAAAAGAAAGCGAGCTCACTTTTGGCATGCTCCATAGTCCTCTTTAAAACAGCTTGCAAAGAAGCCTGGGTTTTTTCCAACGATACCTTTACGTCATTGTCAGTTTTACTTGTCCATGCCAAAAACAGGGCAGCGAAAAGATCCCCGGTTCCCGTGAAAGTATCTCTTATGCAAGGAATAGTTATTCGGTACATTTCATGATTTCCACCTTTAAAGAATTTAATATAAATAGAAATTAATGTCATAAAATTATATAATAAAAAATGGAATCGTTAAAAAGTGTTTTCTTTTTGCTAGGTAAGTCAGCCATTACCTGTCAAGCAAAAATAGTTCAACGAATACGAAGTCCCTCAGGAGGGGGGGGGGGGCTCGCTCAAGTCCCTCCTCTAGAAGACCGAACAATGTAGAAGGTCCAAATTTTGTGTAGCATCTAATGATAATATTGTCTATCGTTTGTGGTTTATATTAGTGAGGGAGTTGTTATAAAGTTAGTTTTTTTTTACTTTGGCAGTTTCTTAAGTTAATAGAGGGACCTGCCTCCTAAACAACAATCCACGAGAAAATCGACCCGGCTTTGTTAACCAGCTTATATACCGCCCTTTAGACTTTAGAAGACTCAATAAATAGATTTTCTTAAATGCACAGATTACCAAATCAGATCGTAAGTGTAGCTTACGCCCAGAAGAAGGTAAGTTACAATGGGAATTCGTGCAGAATTTAATCCTGTTAGTTCTGATTATATCTTTATTTTTTTCCACGATCTTAGGTTTTTTAAATCTTCCAATTTGGGTTTTATTTCGTTTTGCTTTCTGCGTTGTTTGTTTCTCTCATATCATCCGGCTTGTTTCGTTCACATTTAAGCTAAAAAATGCGAACATGTTCCTTTAAACTTTCTCGTATAGCGCTGAAAAAGGGAAGCAGCTGTCCTCCCGATTTA
Source organism: Artemia sp. Qi Xiang Cuo (assembly GCF_049724085.1). Lineage (NCBI taxonomy): Eukaryota > Metazoa > Arthropoda > Branchiopoda > Anostraca > Artemiidae > Artemia > Artemia sp. Qi Xiang Cuo. The sequence goes on from NC_142795.1 coordinate 22,200,196, forward strand.
TTTGTTTCGTATTCTTCAGTATTCTTGTTGGCTTTATAAAGCCCATTTTCGGTTTTTCTTTATTTTTTATTCTTTGCTATAGATGTGAATTCCGGGAGAAAATGGGAAAATTTTCTGAGAAAGACACCTTTTTATAGGATAAATGCGATTTATTTTAAGTTTTAACATTGCTCTACTTTTATTTTGAGATAAACCATTTTCTAAATTCTTAATTTCTTTCTGTTTGCAACATTATATTCGAGGTTATCCTAAATATGAGGCTATTACTCAATCGCCTCAGTTCCCAGCTCCTTGGACCTAACTTTGCCCAAACAATTTTATGGTTGAAGTATCCATTTTTCCAGAGGAGGGGGGGGTTCTCAGCAAGTATGGCTCCTGGGAACACCACACGTCCTCCCACCTTTGTGCAGATAAGCATACCGTAAAGTGAAAATTCTGAGAAAATAATAGCTTTAGAACTATAAAAAAAACTATTTCTTTAGCTCCTTAAACATATTTGTATTCGCCCTTAAAGCATATATGCAGTTGATACAAAATAAAGGGTTATTTTGCTAAAATAAACAGTTTTTAAGCTTCATTTGACCGAGATAATCCGTCTGAGACTTCATTAATATCGAGTTAAGTTGCATACAAGTTTTAGCGTAAAGGTCAGTGGATATTATTACGAGTGGGAAGCATGTACCTGAAGCCTTAAAAGACACATTATTAGGTCCACTCTTTTAAATTTCAGGGATAGGTCTTGCAGATAAATGTGAAGAAGAGGGATGAACCTTTTATCCCCAAATCCCCCTACCTTCCGATGGATAAATTTGGTCTAAGTTTACAAAATAGATGCTGGTGGGTGACACTCCTGTCTTATTGCAAAAATGATATGTTTGACATAAAAGACTGAGTTCACAACCTTAGTTCCACAGAAGACTCGGTTATTTTATGCCATCTATAGTATGTTCAATGTTATTATGACTGAGTTTGCATCTTTGCTGGTAACTTGAAAAAGTTTCTGAATTACTTTAAGGTTATTTTTTTCCTGTTGTTGTTTACCATCTAAAGATAGATTTTTTGCCAAGTAGTGTTTGTATGACCTTCTCTAATTACTAGAATAAGCCCTTTTCCCTTGGTATTTTCACTAGGACCATCTTTTTTTGTTGATTGGCACGTCATCTATAGTATCAATTTTTATAGCGCCAGTTTTGATTTCTTATCGTTCAGAAGCGTACTGGGAACAAGCAGAAGAGGGGAAGCCACCCCCCCAAGCGACGTATTGTACCCGCCGGTATTAAGTTACCCGTAAATTGCGGGGGACAGTTGAGGGGGTCCTTACACTTCCCTTGTTCCGAGGTTCCTTCACTCTGTATGTATTCAGCATTCGGTGCTGATGACATGGACCGCTGGGTCACTCGTTTATTCCCCTGTTCTGAATTTTGTCCAAAACAGTATCGAAAAAGGCTTTTCAGATATTATGAAGAAACATATGTCTGAATTTTTCACGCTCGCCCAGGTTTCTGATGCGAGGAAGCAAATCTTCCATTTTTGCCATTCTGGGGAAATTCAGCATAAGAGAGTGGGTACAAATGCGTTTATTAATAGTGTCTCTGATATTATCGATACTATCGCAAAGTATGATGCTGATTATGTTGGTCTGCCAGTCTTTGTTATCTGCAAACCTAGTGAAGTACCACTTATTCTTGCCGATGCTTTTTGTGCGTTGAGTTGCCGTGGAAACTCCTGTTTGTCTGAGTTACGCTCTTTGTCTGAGTATGTGAGAGCTCTCCTGCCTGGAACAATTGGATGTCCTCCGTCGTTAATGCAAGAGTGTTCTGTCTCTTCAAAACCATCCTATACAGATATTCTAAAAAACCCACATACTGACCTCAAAGATCCTATTGAGCACAGAGTTCCTGGAAGGTCATGATGGTATCGTAAGTGTGAGATCTGATCCTGTCATGAAAAGATGGGCAGTCCATACCCGAGATAAAGCCTCAGTCGTCTCTCTCGCTTCCGCTGCAACTAGTCAGCTAAATTTATCCTCTCATGTCCTTAATCAAAAAGTGTTTGGTATTGTGATTAACATCCCTGTTCTTCTGCAAAAATTAGAGCTTATTAGTATGATTCCCGGTCTTGTTGATGCAACTAAAATTGGAAATTCCAGATCCTTCCGCCTTGAATTTCTAGACGATGCTGCCTGAAATAAAGCTATAAATGAGGGTTTGCATTTGGGATACGAGCTTTTTAAAACTAGACCTTTCCAAAAGTTACCTCCTAGATGTTACCGTAGTCAATCGCAAAACCACATTGTCAGAAATTGCCCACTCTCATCAAATAATCAAAAGTGTTCACGGTTCGCTAGTGGACATGGTAACAAACACGATAATCGGTGCTATGAAAGCTTGAATTGTACCAACTGCGGGGAAATCATGTTTCCTATGTTGTCAGCTGCCCAGTGTTGAAAAAAGCTCTGAATAAGGATAAAAAATGATTGCTAGTGGCAATAGATTTCGCTTTGTTTCTCTTAATATTGACTGAACCAATGACAAAGATCTTCTTATTGATGAGCTTCTTGATTATGATATAGTTTTCCTACAGGAACACTTTCTAACTAAAGCCAATACAGATACTCTTAAATGGTCACCCAGCCACCACATTTATGTACGTTAAGCTAAAAAAACGCACGATCAACCCTCTGGGGGCCTTGCAACTTTAGTTCACCTCGCTAAGAAACCTGAGCTTTCTTCTGATCATAATTTACTGGCCATAAAATGCGGTAATATGGTCTCATCAATGTCTATATGCCATGCAATCGCAAGAACATTTCTTCCCTCTCTGTCTTCGCGGGTTCTTGTAATCGACTCAGGACTCTTCTGCTAAGAGTGACGAATCAGGGATTAAATTAGATTGTGGCTGGTGATATCAATGCCAATATTTTGTCCCAATCTGAAAGAAGTGACCTGTGAAAGAGAGCCATTGATCAGACAGTTTGTGGTATTAAACTATAAGCAAAAATCATAAGTGGTCACAGTCTCAAGTAGTCATAGTCACAGTTGCAAGTAGTCGCTGTTGCACCAGTAGTAGTAGTTGCACCAATAGTAGTAAAGTTTAAAGTTAATAACCTGTAGCCGTTCCTAAGATATTGTAGATACGCACTTTTGATAGTCTGGATGCACATATGTTTTAGTTGTGTTCAACATCCTCCTCGACTTTTCCTGAAGCTCCAGCCTAATACACTTAGCCTTTGGACACACCTGGGATTAAACATTCCCCCTTTCCCAATAATAAATCCTATGTGCAAACAATGGACAAATTGTATAATTTACGATCAATGCCTCTGGGGCTGTAGGGAATCAGGTCAAACCCGGAGGTACAGTTATTTGACATTTACACTATTGAACGAAATTGAAAAAATTTGGTCGCATGTCTTTGGCGGGAGCGCAGCTACAAAAGATGTGCGAGGGGGGTTGGAGGCCTTCCGATAACTTTTAAAACGGACATTAGAACCTTCAATTTCCAATCCAATGGGTCATCTCCAAAGTTTCAACGACTACCCTTTCCATATGAAGTGGTTTCAGAAAAAAAGAAAGAAATAATACATTGAAGGGTTAGGGCTCTTTACTACAGGCTACACCTAAGCGTTTCGTCTGACAGATACCTGCCAAGATTTCGCTCAAGATTCTGCCAAGATAGCGGCAAAACTAACAAGAAACTAGATCTAGACATAAATATTCACTCACCCATATTAAAGAAAAATAAAATTTACCCAATGACAAGCCAGATTTTATATCTGCTAAGCTAAAAACTTCTAAAATTGGGAGCAACTTTTTATATATTACTCAGACCCAAAAATTCTAACTAAATTTAAGCTGGGCAATTTATTTATTTTGCTGTTGTACTAAGCCTACAAATATTGGAAGATATAAGTCCTTCATTTTCAATTGAACTACATGTATACAACTACCATAAATCTTTTGATTTTTTAATTTAAAAATTTTTTCAATTAATTTCAATAATAATAATAATAATTTGATTTTTGTAAGATTGTTTAACGCTATTGTTCTGTAGCAAATATAGTATGTCGTGCCGTTTTGAATTTTCTTTTCGCACATATATTATGTAAATTAGATGGTGCTTTTATCGTTTCTTAAATTATCGCCTTCGGCTCCCACCTTGGACCCGAAACTCGTTTGTGTTTAATCACTATAGTATAACTGTACTGCTGCTTCAACAAGTATTGAATTTTAATGATTAATTTGTCACAAGACTGGAGCCATATCTCGCAGTGGTAAGATAATGGGCACATTAAATAGTAAATGTTTGTGTTTATACTCGTTCACTTAGAAGTCTTTTTTTTTATTCTGGTCTCTTTCGTATATTTGCTTGTCTTGTATTTTGCAAAGCGTCTAATTGTTGTCTATATTGTTTTATTATTTTGCTTTCTTTTACTGCTCCATCTTCTTGATTTTGTATGATGAGTTTTTAAATAAATAAATTACCTGTAGCAATACTAGCGAAGCTAATAAGTTCATCATCTGACCCCAGATCTGTACTTGAAAGAACAACAATCTTGACACCTTCCTTGTGAAAATAATTAATTACTCGGACTGCATCTTCTTCACTTGCAATTTTGATTCCGGTCAGAAGCCTATAAGATTACAATTCATACAAACAAATGTATAAAAAATGTTTTGACACTCAACGACAGGGGGTTTCCATTCTTTTCCGTAAGTCTTAATCCCTTAAATCTCATCCCACAGCTATAAAATTCCTCCTCCCCCCCTAGCGTTGACAACAAGGATTTTGCCAAAGCATTATTTTTTATACCATTATGCCTAAAAGAATAGGTTGAGAAAAGAGTGAGGGTGAGAATGAGAAAAGAAAAGAATAGCTCATATATTCATGTTTTTACAACAGAACGAAGAGCTTTAAACTTTTTGCAAGAGCAGGTTTTGTTCAAGGATTTGAATATGAAAAATATGTAAGAGTTGGTGGCGTCAATTCACAAAAAAATTGGTGGGAGGGGTGAATATATTTACCAAAAATACAAGGGGGCGATTTTACTATTTTTTCATTGAAAATACCAAAAAGGCAATTTTGTTTGAAAATATCAAAAATGGTATTTTTCAAAATCTAAGGGACAGGGGAAAAAAATAATGGGGCGAATTCCCTTGCCTCCACCCCATTGCCAACAATGATAAATATGGCACTCAATAGTCGCCAGAGTAGTTACTCCAACTTCAGATCGAGGTTGGTTGAGATATGACACCGCCTTCTGCTAGATCAGAAGAATTTAGGTATATATTCCCTATTCCTCCGCACAAAGATTGCATCGAAGTCCAGATTCCCAAAAAGCTAGACTAGGGCATGAGTCTTCACTTTCGACAAAGTTTGGTTTATATTTGACCACTGTTTCAGGTAGATGTTCATATGACATGAATTTACTGACCCTATCTCCTCTCCCCAGAGAGGGTGGATTGTGTTCAAACACCCAAAAGCTACGAAATTTCCTCTTTACGTTCCACAAAGTTTGATTAGTTCTTTTTGTTATATGTTATGATATAAAAAAAAATTGTGTAGAATTACCCAATTGTTGCCCCAATTAAAGGCCATTTTTTATCCTCCAAAACAACTCTTTACGGTGATTAGAAAATTATAGGCATACAGGAAAACTGCTCTTATTTTATGCCTGAAAAAAAAAAAGTCTGAAAAAAGTTGAAGTAAAAGCAATTAGCGCATAATATCCCCTAAAAAAGATATAAGCCCAGGTAAGGTCCCCAAAAAGAACAGCCAAGACACTTATTCTTACTCTCAATTCAGTTTGGTTGATATCCAACAACCCTTACTGCCAGTTGCCCTGATTACAAAAATTTGAAGACCAGCCCCGCTCCTTGAATATCTAAGAACTTTGGGTCGGTAAATGGTCCGCAAAAGTTATAGTTAGGATAGGCCGAGGATTGGTCAAGATCCAGCAATGCCTGCTGCTAATACTGAAGATAACTTAGGGACCTCCTCCCACAGAGGGGTTGTTTTGTGTCCAAAAACCCGAAAGAAATAATTCGTATTGAGTTTGGTTGAGATGTGAGACCTCCTTCTGGCAAATATGCAAATGAAAAAATTCCAGAAAACCCGCTCCCTTTTGGTGTTAAATCACTTCTGGGTTTGTTTAAATCTATTTGTGCGACCGAGCTTAATATGTATACAAAAATTTCAGAACATTTGAATAAAATCGAAAAGTATAAAAAAAAAATCAGAACTTGGGATGGTAACATTGATAAAATCCTTGGCGTTTTCAAAAACTGGAATCGACAGCTTAGGGGGAAAAAGGTAAAACCATAGTGTCGCTGTCACAGCAAAACTATCCTGTATGTAAATTTTTCCACAAAATATCAATATTTTTCTGAGTTTTCTCATCATTTATTGTGCACCCTTCCACCATCCATCTATTATTTAAATTTTTTGAAATTGTACACCCCTCCCCCTTCTCCTTAATCTGATCGAAGCTAAAAGCTCCATAAAAAAAATGGCCTTGGCACACAATAATACCTATAAAATAAACAATTAGAAGTAGTTTACTAGCAGGTAGATATTCACAATCAGCAAGCTTATATAAATAAGAGCTAAAGAACTACAGGAAGAAAGTAAAAAAATTTCGGTGTTTTCATATAATACCAAAATTAAAAAAAAATTATTGAAAAAATATTTCGAGTCCAAATTTCTCTATTTTTCTAAGTCAGTTTGGACAAAATCCTGAAATGCCAAATTTGTACCCTTAAGAATTCAGATAATGATGTGACTTTTGGTGCCATAAATCCACCACTATATTACATTACAAACTCAAATCAATAAAAAATGTATATATATATATACCAGACAAAACCAAAAGAAAAAACAACAAAAACAAAACAGCAAATAAAAATATACCTGAACTTACTCTGCCTCATACTGATTTGGAGTGAGAATGTCAGCTACTTTGACCACTTCTTTTGCATAAATTGGAATTAGCTCTTTAGGCACATACATTTTTCCGTTGTCACCTAACACTGGATCACATACTGTAAAATATTTTTAAATAAACAAAATTCTATAAACTCTATAAGTCAGCAATAAGGAAGACTAAAAGTGATTACGCAAGGATTGGTGGTCGAACCGCGCGGTAAATCCGGCGAACCAGCAAAAATAGGGTAATTACACGAGAAATAAATGAAATTCAAAACAAAATTATTAGATCTATTGTAGATCCTCCCTTCAACTTGTTCAGTGACTGCAAGGTAATTGAACTTGGCTGCCAAGTCGTGAATAGTATAGAGCCGTGACACCATTGGTTATTAATAATTAACTGTCAATGTAAAAATGTAAAAGTAAACATTCAGAATTCAGAACATTAACATTGTCGGACGTCCAATAATCCAAATACCAATCAAGCCACCAGAGTCTGAAGTCACAAACCATCATGGTCTTCAGTTAAAAACTTGCTTAGTCAGAGGTCCATTATTCCATTAACCCAATTGCCATCAAAGATTGTTTTCTCGTCAAACACTTTAATTTAAAGTGAATCTTTACAGATAGTTATCTTCAACGTAGTTATATGTCTCTTCAACGTGATTATTATATATAAATTGCAATTCTAACCAGTTTCAACTATGAAATGCATTTCAATCACTAGAAAGCTTCTGAAGGACAAGAGTCAAGATATAAATGAACTGGACTAGAAAAAAACAGTGTTTTCACAATCCACTGAATTCTAGTTTAAACTTATTTTTTTTTTTACCAGAATAAATACTCTCAAAATGGCCCTCAATGAGAACGTTTAAAATAAAGATTTTGTTCACAAAAGTGGTTAAAACTTTTTAAATTTCCGTGTTATTTGTTCTTTCATTTTTCATTATGTAATGATTCTATGCTAAGTGTCATAATTGACATGTCACCATGGCATGATGTCCTGACTAAAAAAAAAGTTAAGACAATTTTGTTTTTTTGTAGTTGGACCAATCTTGGTGAAAAGTTTACCAAAATTTTGAGGGACAAAAGACGTTATTTTTAGCCATCCGGACTTTAGTACAAGTTTTGATCCGGTGTTAACCAATGTCAGTTTTACCTATAAACAACCACGCTCAGGTCGCTATGTACTTGCCCTCGACTCATCTTCTTCAACTTGTTTAATGACTCAAATTTGGACATTGATGCTAAATCTTAATACAAATTAGGATCATTAGCATCGTTGAGCTCAAATGGTATTGCGCCCCAATTTACTGAGGAGCAACTGAATAGAGGAAGAACTGAACCTAAGCACAAACTACTTACATTCTGTGTAGGGGGTGGGGGGAGGAGATGATAAACTAGGCCATTTGTGTTTAGACCTAGGAATATTACACAGTTTACACAAAAAGAGGCTGCTTAGATTAAACACATATACGGTACACAGAGAATTGAGAATAATATCTTTTGATCTTCTGAGGACGTTAATAAAAACTATAACTGAAACAATTACTTGCCATATAGATTAAAACGTGAATCACCATCTTGAGGTATTTCAGTCAATATTTTAGTCCCTCGCCAAATTCTTGAAGGCTTCTTTTATCTAAATCTGTTTACATCGCATTGTCAGTGTTTATTAACAAATTTTTGGAGTGAAATAAAGTCAGCTTTTATTTATTTTTCAGCAGATTTATTGCGAAAATATTTCAAAACTGATGAAACAATATTTTTTTCTTTCAATATAAATTCTGTTCTTTCAAAACTGCTCTTTTAAATCGATATATAATTATATAAATCACTTGAAAGCCGGTGTTAAGTTGGCTTAAAAAGAGATTCTATTATCCGAACCTCTTTACGTGGTCTTGTCAGTGTTTATTAAAAAAATTTTGGAGTGAAAGAACTGAGCTTTTGTTTATTTTCAGCAGATTTTTTACAAAAATAACCCAAAAACCGATGAAATGATATTTTTTCTTTCAATAAAAATCCTGTTCTTCAGGAAGTAAGTAACAAATTATATTAGGTTGTTTTAGATATTAGAGATAAGTAAATCGATATATCATTATATACATGGATTAAAAACCGGTCTTACGTTAGGGTTCTCTTTCCTAATGTCACTTGACCGTTATCTCAAAAGGCTATCAACCAAAGAGCATTATAATTTTTTGTATTAAAAGCAGTTGCACTGAAGTCCAGAAAACAAGTATGGTAGTCATTGTGAGATTTTTACAGAGAGAAGAAGCATGTTTTGTAAAGATGTTACGACTATAGAATGCCCGTAATTACCTCACTCATTCTAGATTCAGCATACTTACTATAATATAATCTTGTAATATATTTAGGTTATCAAGAAAAATCTATGCCCAAGCCACATTTTGTTATACTACATTATTTATTTCCCCCTAATAATATGGTGCCGCCCCTTTTCCCTCCAATTGTTTTTGTTCACTGGGAAATGGTAATGGACATGTTATCCTTCTTTTCCAACGAATTAAAAATTCAATCATGACAGCAAGTTTTTATCTTCTTCGTATTTCTTAAGTAATTTCTCTTCAAAATGATACATAAAGCCATAAAATGACATAAAACACTGTACACAAATAGAGAACCCAGATGTAAGCGAAAAATTTCCCCCAGATATTTACATCTTACTCTTTCTTCTTTTACTAAAACTATAAGATTATAAACTCCTCCTGTGCATTTTGGTTCCTAGAGGTACTCCTTCAAGGCTCTGAATTCGGTCATGTTAACTTCTTTCCAAATTAGGAATTTAATCCCTTCCAGTATCATCCAAAATTTTTCTTTTGGTTTAAGTTTTGAATTTTTTAAGACTTTTGTCATGATTTTTTCCCTACATTTCAAATTACTTTAATTAATTCCACAAGCATTGGAAATGTCTCCTCTTGTTTCACAATTCCATTATTGTCCCTATGGTCTTTCAATCTCAATCTTCTCTAACTTTATTCCCCTCCCTTTCCCTCTCTCTTCGGGTGCTAGCGTTCTTGTCTATACCGCCATTTACAACTAATTTTAGTACAAAGGCTTGATAAATTTAAAAAACAATAAACGCCAGGTCACGAATCGGCCAGGTTCTTCATTGCTTTAAAGTCTCATTTTCATCAAAGATACGGACAACTTAAAATGGCCAAAAAATGGTTTGACATGAATATACCTTTAGTCGTTTTTTACGGTATTATACTGTTGTATGTGTTTTTGCTCCATCATATTGTTTATACCGTATTTCTATATCGCTTATAGAGCTTAGCATAGAGATAAAAATAATTTTATTCCAAGCTTCCACTTCCCTTGATAAAAAAAAAAAAAATCTACTTCAATCTTAATTCTGATTGACCAGCCCTAAAATAGTCTGAACGTCTAATATTGCAAGGCTCTTTAGAACTTTGCATGAGTTTTATCATTAACACAGTAGCTGAATGCAATTCTGTTATATCAAAAGGAACAACTATAGTGTGTCTCTGGAAATAGTCTTACCCAATGAGCATGGGAAACTGATAGAAGAGGAAAATTTAACATGTTCACATGGGTGTCAAAGAGGAAGCTTTGACACGTTCACAAGGGTGTCAAAACTTTGACACATTTACATGGGTATCAAAGAGGATGCTTTGAAGCGTTCACTTTAGTGTCAAAAAGGAAGTTTTGACACGTTCACATGGATGCAGAAGAAGAAGCTGTGGCATGTTCACAGGGCTGTCAAAGAGGAAGCTTTGACATATTCACATGAATGTCAAAGAGGAAGCTTTAACACGTTCACATGGGTGTCAAAGAGGAAGCTTTGAAATATTTCACGGGTGTCAAAGCTTTCACACATTCACATTGGTGTAAAGGGGAACTTATGACACGTTCACCTGGGTGTCAAAGAGGGAGCTTTGACACGTTCACACGGGTGTCAAAGAGGACGCTTTGAAACATTTCATGGGTGTCAAAACTTTGACAAATTCACATGAGTATCAAAGAGGAGGCTTTGATGCGTTCACTTTAATGTAAAAAGAAACTTTTGAAACATTCACATGGTTGTCAAAGAGGAAGCTTTGACACGTTTTCATGGGTGTCAAAGAAGAAGCTTTGACACGTTCACACGGGCGTTAAAGAGGAAGCTTTGACATGTTCACAGGGGTCTTAAAGAGGAAGCTTTGACGAGTTCACAAGGGTATCACACCTTTGACAAATTCAAAATGGCATAACAAGATGTTTGGACACTTTCGCAAGGTCGTCAAAGAGGGGCTTTGGCACGACCAAAAGGGGGTCAAAACTTTAACACGTTCACATGGGTGTCGCATCTTTGAGAAATTCACATGGGTGTAACAGAGGAAACTTTGCGACGTACACGTGGGTGTCAAAGAGGAAGCTTTGAAACATTTCATGGGTGTCAAAGCTTTGACGCATTCAACTGGGCGTCAAAGAGGAGCTTTTGACACACTCACATGGGGGTTAAAGAAGAAGCTTTGATAGGTTCACATGGGTGTCAAAAAGGAAGCTGTGACATGTCCACATGGGTGTCAAAGAGGAATCTATGAAACGTTCACACTATTGTCAAAGAGGAAGCCTTGACAGATTCATAAGAGTGTCTAAGCTTTGACAAATTCACATAGGCGTCACTGAAAACTTGGGCACTTTCGCATGGTCATCAAAGAGGAGGCTTTGACATGTTCACATGGGTTTCGAAGCTTTAACACGTTCACATGGGTGTTATAAGTATTAAAAAAAACTAGCACCACTGACAGTCCAGCACCAATGGCATATAGCCTAAACTTATTTGTATTCAACATAGAATTTCATGAAAGCAGAAATGTTCTTTTACTTGTAAACTTTTTTTTATTAATTGCACATTTTTTACAGCGAGTTTAGAATGTTAAATACCGAAAAATTTTAAGAACATGCACAAGTACGCCTTTAATATTTTTTTGGTAGAAGCTGATCTTTCATTTGACACCCGAGCTAAAAAAAAAAAAAAAAACAAGAAAAATTGGATAAGATTTTCATTTATGTCATTTATAATTAACATGGTTTTTCTAGATAACGTTAAATAGTGTTGATCTTTTTCTTAGAGAAGATATTGAGTCTCCTTCCTTAGCATATTCTCGAAATCTTTTACCTAGAGCCCTATTCTCCCTTTTATCAGCTTGTTTGATAACAAATAAAAGTTAGAAGACAAGCGACAGTGAGAATCCATATATTGAAGCCTGCCGCGTGCCAAGTGCCAGGGCCTGATGTCTAAAATTATAAACGTAACTACAACACGTATAGCTAAAAAAAAACTCTTAGTTACCATAGACTAGATTAGGATTTACTGACTTAAGCTCCTTCACGACTTCCAAAATTTGACGAAGGAATGATTCGTTGGCAATATATCCAGTCAGAAGATGAGAATACTGTTTTAGGAGATCATTGTCTCGGAGACCCTTAATTTGATCATCTGAAAGTATAAGATTGCATTAAAGAAACTTATACTCATAATCCTAAGAAGAATCACAATCCTATTTGGCAAAATTACATCGAATGATCATGCTAATTAGATAACAATGTAAAATCTGCCAAATAAATCTATAATTTCTTTGATATAAATTATTAGCTTTTAGTTAAATTACAAAACCAAACTGGAACTGTCACTACGTAAATAAAGATAACAAAAAATAATAATAAATAAATAAATAAAATTTGTAAACAAAAATAAAAATCAACAGTCATGAGCAATATTTATAAACTTCTCCCGTCAGAGTTCTAATTTGTGTATGCCTCTGGCATTGAATTCTTTAGATTGATCTCGAAGCCACTTCCGCACATAATTTTCAACTTCATCATTTGATCGAAAAGGTTTTCCACGTAGTAACCACTTTAAGGGGTACGGCCAAATGTAAATCTGATGGACGAGGTCAGGGAAGTAGTGGTGACTTGGAAGGGTCTCCCAACCCAGTTTAGAACAGTTTCTAGATTTAGCAGAGATCCTTATGGGTGCATGTTTTCGTAGGAAAAAATCACACCTTCGTCAAGAGTCCACGACGTTTCGTTCGAATGGCTATGCTTACTCTTTGTTATCATATCATTGTAATGATGTGATCGTTACATATGCTCATTAGGTTGTTACTGGCTCGTAGTGTTGGGCGATACTTGTGATACATCAATGTATCGGACCAAATATCGATACCGAATATCGAAACGCATTATCGAAACCGATATTTTTTAGGGGTCTCTAACCCCCTGCATTCCCTGCGGAAAATCCACCACATGAAAATCTGCAAATTTTAAGCATACATCTTCGAGATTCTTTGCAGGTTTGAATTCTTTCATCTAAAAATGGTTTTATTTATCCTTATCTTACATCTTACCCTGGCATCTTTTTCGCAAGAATTCAAATCCGGGTCCCGAGTCAGATACGTGTGAATTATTACCAACTGAGAATGAAAAGTTCACAACAAATGATGTTATAATGAAAAGTTTGGATTTTGAATGTTGTCAAAGCTGAACTAGCCGATCACACAGGGTGAATTTTCTCAGTCTGAAAAATTCTGTAAAGGAAAAGGAGCTATCTGTCACAGATAAATTAAGATAAGATAATCTAGCTTAATTGTAACTAAACATATATATATATATATATATATATATATATATATATATATATATATATATATATATATATATATATATATATATATATATATATATATATATATATATATATACTGCTGATGCTATTAATGCTCATCTTATAAAAATTGCCGCTGAGTGGGTGATGAAGAAAAAGGTTGAAAAAGGTGCTCACTATGTTGCGTAGTCTCCAAGATTTGAAAGGTGGTAACAAGCTCGCTTGCGCTTCTCGGTAAAGGGGACCTCATACTCACTTGTAGTGACTCGGGTGTTATTTCAAATGTGATTGCATTACTGAAACCCTTTGAAGAGGCAACTATTGAGCTCTCTTCTAAAAACTACCCCCAATTTCGAAAGTCCTGCCTTTGTCTAAGATTCTAAGACACCACCTTCTTCAGGTAGATTTCGGTGGATTCTAAGATGTGGCTGATGAGCTTCGAAAGGTTTTTCTGAATAAAATGCATTGTAGGTTTATAGGCCTTGGTCAAGTCACACCCGTCGCAATTGCCACACATGTTGACCTGCGATTTCACCTGAGGATCTTGAGCAAGCCGTGGCCAGAATTGCAAACGGGATAGATTTGGCATTAATTACTGCTGAATTTCAATCCAAAGATACCAGAACGGTGGTAGTCTCGGTAACACAACCATATCGTAATCAAGCTGATCCAAGGGGCTCACATAATGAAGTTCTTATAATTAATGCAGGACATGCTTCGACAGCCGATCATGGGTCTGCAAACTTTCAATAGGGAGCCAACAGTTTCAAGAGAAACTTGTCCACTCAAGTGGTGGAAGTCTCGTGCTATGGGGTCCCAAAAACACCTGTAAGAAGTTGCATTGAAATTCGTGTCTGTGCCCGCTATCAATCTCCCTTCTGAAAGAGTGTCTACCAAGGCTGGTCAGATAATCACTGAACGGCGGAACCGACATGCTCATGTTTTGGAATAGCCAGTAGTTTATTTTTCTCTTTTCCTGAGCCCGAATAGTTTCAAACCTGGGTTTTATTATATTGATTTATGTAATCGAACTTTATTTTTATTGTTTGATTTTATATTATTTGAATTTTGAAAAAAAAGTTATACAAAATATCCTTTATTTACCATTTGTGTTATTGAAGTTCTGCAAATCCACGAGATAGCAAACAACTGATCCGAAATATCGATATCGATATATCGAAAGTAAAAATATCGATATATCGATTAATCAAAATATCGCCCAACACTACTGACTCGTTGATCATCATGACCGTCCCAATAGGCAGGCTTCTGTGAATTTCAGAATACTGTAAGCATGACTTAAGGTGGGATTTATCTTCATGACCATGCTCGTCTACAAACTGGGGTGGGAGATCCCTCCAAATACCCATACTACCCTAATTTTGCCTTTCAGACTATCATTTGTTTATTTCCCTTAAAGAGGCTCTACACAGAAAACATTTTCAAACCAATGAAGAAGTTGAAAATCTGGTTCAAAGGTGGCTTCGATATCAATCTAAAAAGTTTTATGCCATAGACATACATAACTTCAAACAACGATGAGATGGTTGCTTAAATGTCGCTGCGTTGAAAAGTAGCCAAAGTTCTGAATTGATTAAATAAATCGTTTCTGAGCTACAGCGATTTGCCTTGTTACTTATTGAATGTAAACGGCTAAATAAAAGAAAAATCTTTACTCGTAACTGGAAAAAATTAGCTCACCTAATATTAAAAAATTGATCGTAAAATGATAGAAACTACTGAAAGGGAAAGAGAAAAAAAAAGCAGGATATTGCACCTTTTATATAAAGGTTTATTCAATTTTTGCTCTTTATCAGTCAATCCCAAAAGAAGGTAATCTACTTTTCAGGAGAAGATTCATGTCACATATCGAGTAAAATATCTTATATCGGGAACCGTTAAAAAAACAATTAAAGAAGACTAGGCCCATCGATTCGCATTTCACAGAAGAAGCTTATAAAGTATCTAAGCATTTGAGGGGCTGTGGTTGGCTATCCTACATTCAGACAATAGTTCCTCAACAAGTTTCTAAAAAACTTTAAGGTTCTACTAATACGTCAATCCACCTCTCCCGCCAAGAAATGATTAGAAGGACTTCACAGAAAATAAAAGAATAGGCCTAAGTCATAAAGCTCCTAATAGTTTTTATACCGATCATGAAACCAGTAACTTTTACAACATGATTGTAACTCTGCAAAAAACTCAAGAAAGCTTAATCTTCAGTAAAGCGACAGTTTTTTTTATGATTCTACAAATATAGGAAAATGTCAAGAGCGAGTTTGTTTAAAACAGTTTTCCAAAAACCCATTGCATAAACCGGGAAGCAGTAATTTTGTTGGTTTTAAGGTTCAACTTTGATCTTTACTTTCATCAGAGAAACTTTTTTATGAACCAATATTAATAACCTAATGCAGGTAAACGAGGAAATTTGTTTTGGATCGGAACAGCATTCCAAGATGGCCAAATTCTAAAAGACGACGGAACAAGTGAACATTTTTGGAAAATATGTGGGAAATCTTTTAATACAGGGAAATATCACGAGCAATATCGTTTGAAAGAGTTTTTCAAAAATATATTGCATAAATCGGAAAGCAGTAATTCTTGTCTGTTTTAATTGCTCTTTAATTTCATCAGTTTTTTTTTTATTAATAGCATATAAGGTATTCCAGACACTCCGGGCTCCTAGTATAATAATAACTTATTGTTGGGCTACTCTCTGTACATAAAAAAAAACACCAAAGACAGATTATGAGAAAAAAAAAACAAGTAAAAAAAATAATAATAAGTAAGACATTGACGGGAATTTTGTACAATTATAAACAATTTAGACTTTTAAGCATTCATTCAGCTTGTTAGAAATACTATCTGATTTGACAGTCTCAAAACCACTATCCTATCAAGAAATATAGCTATTACGATTAAAAAAGGAAAGCTGAGAAATTATTTGAAGTATTTAAAGAAAAACAATCGGATTAGCTTTTTACCACAGACAGAGAAGAGTTATATAGTATCTTATAATTATTCAATATAAATACGCCATAGTTAGATTTCATTGTAAATCCAAGTATCAGTAAAGAGAACAAGAAACAATTCAGCAGAACCAATTTCTATAGAAATTTCTAAGTATAAGCAATTCAGCCATAGTAAAAGTAATATTACTTTTGATTAAAAACGTTATGATTTCATTGTCACTATTTCTTATAACATTCGAAGTTAGTTGATAGTAATCGTCTTCGATTTTCTCAACCTCTGCATTTAGTGTTGACTGTGTTTTTATAGATATTAATTAAAAAAAACTTTTTCCACAAAATAAGTTTTTCAAAGAAAAGTAAAGAGCTCCATTAAAGAAAAAACGAGCAAAAATAAAATCAAATAATCTACCAAGCGTGAAACTACCACAATCTGCATCGATAAATAAATGAAACCCACAACGAACAGAAATTACAATAAATAACCGAGTCAAGCTCAAAACGAGCAGAAATTAACATGAGTTGGGCTCAAAACACCTATGTCTTCCCAAGGCCAGAACAAAATTTGAACTTTACTAAACAAATTAAATATTTTTACTTTTATAACTTTAATAAATAAAAATAATATTAACATTTTGATTACTAAATATCAATATATGCATATTAAACTGACAATGCACATTCATTTGTATTTTTTTCAGTGCAGTGCAAATTTTGTTCTGGCCTTGGGAAGACATAGGGGTTTTGAGCCCAACTTATGTTAATTTTTGCTCGTTTTGAGCTTGACTCGGTTATTTATTGTAATTTCTGTTCGTTTGGGTTTCATTTATTTATCGATGCTGATTTGTGGTAGTTTCACGCTTGGTAGATTATTTGATTTAATTTTTGCTCATTTTTTGTTTAATGCAGTTCTTTACTTTTCTTTGAAAAACTTATTTTGTGAAAAATTTTTTTATAATTAATTTCTGTTCGTTTTATATTGGCATAGTCTTTTGAGAGAAAAAGAAAATAATACTTCAAATTTTTTCGTTTTTTTAAAAATTTATAGTCTGGCCTGCTATTTGTATGCTTGATAAAAATTTTCAGCAATATTTAACAAAGTACACCTTTTTAAAAATCCGGACACAAATAGTTGGGTTTAATTTATTTTCATACCTTCTCTAGTTGCCATGAAATGGAAAACTTGATACCATTCGCAAAAAAATCTGTTTACTTTCTCTGATAGCTTGGATACACTTACGCTATTTTGATTTGGTTAAATTTTAAGAGCAGGAGTAGCCCCGAAAGTTTGAACATAATACCGTTCTTGTCATACTGCTGAGATGCCTTATGGGGAATTATCATTAACCCAGTGCATTTTGATTTAATCTCAAGGCAACATTTAGTTTATAAACATAATTGGCAAATAGGGGGGAGGGCGGGGGAGGGGGATAAGTTGCCCTCCAATCACTTTCGACTATTAAAAAGGGCATTAGCCCTTTTTATTTTCATTCAAATGAGCCCTTTTCAAAGTTCCCACGACAACTCCTTCGATACGAAGTGCCCTTGTCTAAACAGCAGCAACAAAAAAATAATACATTACACCCACATCGATCTTTACTATAAAAATGTCAAGCCTTCCAATCATTTTGACTATTAAAAAGGGCACTAGGTATTTCAATTTCCAATCGAATGAGCCCTTTTTGAAACGACAACACTTTCTATAAACACCTTAAATGCCCCAGGGCACAAATTACAACCCTTACTCTAAAGGCTGTTAGGGTGGTTGTCATCCTCTAAGACCTAATTTCCAGAACTTTCAACTACGTGAAACAAAATGGCTATCTCAAAATTTTGATTGGATGTGTTTGGGGAAATGGTGGGCGTGAGAGGGGGGTTAATTGCCCTCCAATCCCTTTCGACTATTAAAAAGGGCAGTAGCCCTTGGAACTTCCAATCGAATGAGCCCTTTTTCAAGTTTTTTTGGTACATTTGATTTCTTTTGATTTAAGCCTCAAATTCACAATGGAACTAGAAGATTTAGGAAAGCTGACTTGCTTGGATGCTTTGATTATAAAAAATACTCTAAGCCTTGAGTTTTTTATGTACAGAAAGCCAACCCACAATGATCGTTATCTACACTTCTCTTCAAATCACCCTCCTTCTGTTAAAAGAAGGGTCATAATCTCTTTAGTTGACGGAGTTCTAAAAATCTGCACACATAATTACCTCAATTGTGAATAAAACTTTGCCAAAGATAATTTATTCTGCAATTGCTACCGAATAAACCTTAATGAAAATATCATAGATTGACAATTAAAAAAGATAAAACAAGAAAACAGGAAACCTGTCCTCCTTCACTCAATTATTCTAGTAATTGAGAAAAAAGCTTTCACCACTCTACCATACATTTCAAAACTTAGTGATAAACTTGGAATTTTTTTTAAATAAACACAATCTCTCTGTTTCTTTCAAAAGTGAACAAAAAGTTGAACATTTTTTCAACTCAGGAAAAGATAAAACTGACCATGTACTGGGTAGTGGTGTCTACAGAGTCCCGTGTTCATGTGGAAAATTTTACATTCGTAGGACCCATCAACAATTTGGTGAACGTTTGCATGAACACAAAACTTCAATAGATAAGACCCTGAGATAGAAAAATAAAAATGACAACTTTGATTCCGCATTGGCCAAGCATATTTTCGAAAATCCTACACATCTTGTTATTTTTGAGGAGGCAACTTTAATATCTACTGTAAATGGCCTACCGAAATCTTTCAGGGGTAATAGAGATAAAAAAAAAATATATAAACAGGAATTTGGCTATAAATAGGGACACCGGAGACATTTCATTAAGCCCAATTTATAACAATTTAATACTAAAAGAGTCTTTTGATATTTGCACAAAATCAAATTTAAGAGAACCTATTAACATATCTAATGAAAACCGAAATGGCAGAAGAGCAATAAGTATTGCTAGGCAAAAGATTCT
Source organism: Artemia sp. Qi Xiang Cuo (assembly GCF_049724085.1). Classification (NCBI taxonomy): domain Eukaryota; kingdom Metazoa; phylum Arthropoda; class Branchiopoda; order Anostraca; family Artemiidae; genus Artemia; species Artemia sp. Qi Xiang Cuo. The sequence goes on from NC_142795.1 coordinate 22,219,697, forward strand.
TGCACAATCTCTTAGGTAAAATCCTTTTTTTCATTGGTTTCGGCTTTGGTCTTTCATTCAGTGTTTGTTCGGATCTTTTCTAGTGAACTCTAAGAGGTTACATTCTTTTTTTTTTTTTTTTTTTTTTTTTTTTTTTTTTTTTTTTTCTTTTTCAGCACTGAGGACAACTTGGTATAAGTTCTTGTCGAAATATTCTCTTGTTTTCGCCTTCAAATTTTACCCATGGATGACAGAATCCTCATTTTCTCAACCCTTTTTTGGTTTTATTTACCATTTATTATTTCCTTTCCTCACTTAGCTTCATACGTCATGTTTAGCCAGTGTGGTCTTAGAAAGTATGTACAATCATTTTTCGACTATTAAAAAGGGCATTAGCCATTTCAATTTCCAATCAGATGAGCCCTTTTTGAAGTTTCTACGACAACGCTTTCTTTGAAAACCTTATTTGCCCCCAGGGCATAACTTATAACCCTTGCCCTGAGGGCTGTTGGGGGGTTGTCATCCTCAAAGACCTAGTTTCCAGAACTTTCAACTACGTTGAACCAAATGGCTATCTCAAAATTTTTATTTGATGTGTTTGGGGAAAAGGTGGCGTGAGAGGAAGATTAGTTGCCCTCCAATCACTTTCGACTATTAAAAAGGGCACTAACCCTTTTTTCCAATCGAACGAGCCTTTTTTGAAGTTTCTGCGACAACATTTTCTATGAAAACCTTATATGACCCCAAGGCATAACTTACAACCCTTGCCCTGAGGGCTGTGGGGGAGTGTCCTCCTCAAAAACACAATCTCTATCCGGAAATCAACTAAGCTGAACACAATGGCTATCTCAAAATTTTGATTGGATCTGTTTGGATACATGGTGGGCGTGGAAGGGGTGTTAGCTGCCTTCCAATCACTTTCGACTATTAAAAAGGGAACTAGCCATTCCAATTTCCAATCGAATGAGCCCTTTTCGAAGTTTCTACGACAACTCCTTCGATACGAAGTGCAGTGGTATGAAAAAAAAAAACATTGTGACAACATCGTTCTTTACTTAGGCACCGCGATTACGCTGCCTATGAAAAAAGGCAATTTCAATTTCCAATCAAATGAGCCCTTTTTGAAATTTTTACAACAACTTCATATATAAACCTTATATGCCTCCAGGGCATATAAGGTTTATAAAGGTTTATAAGGTATATATTCGACTATTAAAAAGGGCAATTTCAATTTCCAATCAAATGAGCCCTTTTTGAAATTTTTACAACTTCCTATATAAACCTTATATTCCCCCAGGGCATATAAGGTTTATAAAGGATTATAAGGTTTATAAGGTTTATATTCGACTATTAAAAAGGGCAATTTCAATTTCCAATCAAATGAGCCCTTTTTGAAATTTTTACAACAACTTCCTATATAAACCTTATATGCCCCCAGGGCATAACTTAAAACCCTTGCACTGAGGGCTCCGAGGGGGTTATCATTCTAAAAGACATAGTTTCCAGAACTTTCAACTACGTTGAACCAAATGGATATCTCAAAATTTTCATTGGATTTTTTTTGGGAAAATGGTGGGCGTGAGAGGGGCGTTAGTCGCTCTACAATCCCTTTCAACTATTAAAAAAGGCACTAGCCATTTCAGTTTCCAATTGCATGAGCTCTTTTGAAGTTTCTACGACAACAATTTCATTAAAAACTTTATATACCCCCATGGCATAATTTACATCCATTGCGCTGAGGGCTGTGGGGGGAGGGGCTATCATCCTTAAATACCTAATTTCCAAAACTTTCAACTACGTTGAATAAAATAGCTATCTAAAAAATTTTGATTAGATGTGTTTGGGGAAAAGGCGGGCGTGAGAGGGGGATTAGTTGCCCTCAAATCACTTTCGACTATTAAAAAGGGCAGTAGAACTTTGAATTTCAATTTAAATGACCCCTTTTTCAAGTTTCTACGACAAAGATTTCAATAAAAACCTTATATACCCCAAAGGCGTAACTTACAACCCTTGACCTGAAGACTGTGGGGGGAGTGTCCTGCTCAAAGGTATAATTTCCTGAACTTTGAACATCGTGGGATAAATTGACTATCTCAAAATTTTTATTGGATGTGTTTGGGGAAATGTTGGGCGTGGAAGGGGTGTTAGTTGCCTCCCGATCACTTTCGACTATTTAAAAGGGTACTAGCAATTTCAATTTCAAATTGAATGAGCCCTTTTTGAAGTTTCTACGACAACGCGTTCTATAAAAACCTTATATGACCCCAGGGCATAACTTGCACCCCTGGCTCTTTGGCCTGGGGCGGGGGGGGGGGGTGTCAAACTGAAAGAAAAAATGTCCAGAACTTAACACTACGTTGATTAAAATATCTAGCTAAAAATTTTTATTGGAAGTATGTGGGGAAAAGCCGGGCGCGAGAGGGGGGTTAACTGCCCTCCAATCACTTTCAACTATTAAAAAGGACACTAGCTCTTTGATTTCCCCTCGAATGAGCCTTTTTTGAAGTTTCTACGACAAGGCCTTCTATAAAAACCTTATATACCCCCAGGCCATAACTTACAACGCTTGCCCTGAGGGCTGTGGGGGAGTGTCCTCCTAAAAACATAATTTCTGTCTGGGGATAAACTACTCTAAACAAAATCGCTAACTCCAAGTTTTGATTGAATGTGTTTCGGGAACTAGGTGACGTGGAAGGGGTATTAGCTACTTTCCAATTAAATTCGACCGTTGAAAACCCTACAAGTCTCTCCGGATTTCAAATGATACAGCCCTATTTAACGTTACGATAGCAGACTCTTTGATAGAAGGGGCCCTAGTCTCAAGTAAAAAAAAATAATAAATAATAAATAGTTCCAAAATAGCTATTATATGCCCCCGGGGCATAAATTAAAAACTTTGCCCTGAGGGTTGTGGGGGAGTGTCCTCCTAAAAAAGATATTTTCTATCGGGAAATCATATACGCTTAACAAAATAGCTATCTCAAAATTTTGATGGGATGTGTTTGGGGGAATGGTGGGCGTGGGGAGGGGGCTAGTTGCCCTCCAATCACTTTCGACTATTAAAAAGGGCACGAGCCACTCCAATTTCCAATCTAATGAGCCCTTTTCGAAGTTTCTACGACAACTCCTTCGATACGAAGTGCCCTGGTATGGAAAAACCGAAAAATAAATAATACATTGTGTCAACATCGTTCTTTACTTAGGTAGCGCGATTGCGCTGCCTATGATTTAATGATAGGATATTCCTTTTCCTTAACTTTTAGTTACTGTATGTCAATAAAATTATTCAAGTGTAAGTAATTGGCTTAACAACGCTTCTTTTATATATCACATTACAGGTGGTTAAAAGTTCTGCCCGTTCATCATTACCATTTATTACGCACTAGTGTAATAAATATTGATATTCACTTTTGATTGTTTCTATCATATTCAGCTCGGCTTTTGTTTTACAAATCAGTTGATGATGCTATAGAGACTTATAGAGTTTTATAGTGTTATACAGGAAAGTGTTAAATAGCGTTGTTCTCCACTTATAGAAAATATCCACATATTAATCCACTTATATCAAAGATAATCAAGGAGAGCTTAAAGCTTCCTTTCCTACACCTTAAGTGACAAGTTTTCGACAGCTTTTAAGTATGTCTTCTAAGGAAGCGATACTTAAATCTATAGCTGCTTTGTTTTTGGAAAACCTTACATTCGGATTTCCTCTGCATTTAAGAGGAAATTCAACTCTACCAGAATGGTTGCCACATATTTTCAGAGCACTATTTAAAGGGGTTTCACTTAGATTAAGCAAAGGGTTGATATTAAGAATTTTATTTAAAGGGTCTATACCAGCTCAATCAGAGAGAAGTATTATTAGCTTTACGCAATCAAAAGGTACTTTACAGACTTGTAATTGCATCAGGGTTTCCCGCTTCACGTGGCATCAGACAATTAGATTTTTAGTGGGAATTTATTTAACCGTAAGCTCCCCAGACTAACGGCAGCTAGGCTTGCAAAATCACATAACTGACCCCCATCCCTAACCAAAAGATTGGCGACATCAGAATTCAGACCTACGTCCCAAAAGGCATAGGATTGGAAGTCCGCCGTGCAACCCACTCGGCTATGGTGGCTCTACATGCAACAGATCCAGATTGATAGCTCCTTTGCATTTCAAGTACTTTCCCCCTATTATTAAATGACCAATCACACTGACCAATAAATAGTCTTCAACCTTTTTTGTTCTTCAGTTTTGATACTGCAGGGTCACTTAAGAGTTCAAGCTAAAATCTCACGCCTCATATCTTTTATGTTGATCCGCTCTTATTTACCGTTTTTGGCGATAACAAAACGATGAACTGTCCTCCACAACACCAACTTGCATCGCAAAGCAGGGACTATTTTAATGGCAAAATTATAATATTTGAGGTACAAAGTTCAAAGTTCAATTTATCTTAAATTGAAACTGAATGGCTTTACGTATTTCAAAACACACTAGAGCACCAGCTAGAAAACCCGCGTGTCATTGGTGAGGTTGGCATTTCAATTGCAAAACGTTTTTGGGCCAATATTTGTTTTGTCTTTATTATAAGCATCATATTTTTTCGCCAGAAGTTTCTATTCTTCTATGGGAAGGTTCTCCAGAAAAAGTGATTATGATGAAAAAAGGGTTGACAGATATGTTATCTATAGGCCTACGACCAAAAAATAACTTCTAAAACTTAACCTTACCAAGTTCGGTCGAATTCATTATTGTTCCTTTCCAGCTGCCATAACCAGTATGGTTTGAAAATTGCACAGAGTTTATTGCGTCAACTTCAAAACCTAGAACCTAAAAATAATTTCATTAATATTTTTTCAAGTCAAATTTGATGGGATGTCAAAGGATTTACCAATTGGGGAGGAGCTTAGCTGAAACCCTACATACGTATTCGTTTAGACTTCCTCAAAATGACGTGGAATGAGGAGGAGGCTTCAACCAATCTTTGGTGGAGATATTCTCCTCAATCCTTCTCTGTGCAAACATGAATAAGACCCGAGTTGATATCTCACAAAAAACAACAAGCACTGTGCTTGACGTCATTGTAGGCCTATTTTATGAAAGTGAAGAGAACAAAGGTAGGTACACTATAAACTGTTCATTTACAACAGAATTTTAACAACAAAAACATTTTGAAATTAATTACAGGTGAATCATCTATCCTACGTTTGATTTTATCATCTAACATCCTATCACCTATCATCACATCATCTATCATATATCTTCATATCATCATCATCATTATAATCTATAATCAATCATCTACCATGTATAAAACAACATATAAGTCTGTGCATTATAGCCTACATATTAAGTGCAAAACTCAAAGAGTTAACAATCCAAAATTTTCAGATAGGGAGGGAAAGGGGCTAACTAGAATTGAGAAGACCTGTTTGTTTATTGTTATTTTATTGTTTTTACTTTTTGCTTAGCAGACTCATAAACAAGAAATGTGCTTTTTGTTTGACATATTTATATAAATTTATGTGAGAACTGCACTTGACCCAGGGGAGGGAAGGCTGGACTGACTTGACAACAACAAACTGTAGGCCTAATGAAACTGAGCCAACTGAATCACATAACCATTCTTTGTGAGTATTTTCTTTATTAATGGCAGTCTATTGTCAGAATCTTAGACGCTTTGAAGCATAGGCACTGGAACAGTTGAAGCCCCCCCCCCGCTTTTGTTTGAAACTCTAGTCATTCTGACATTAATCAAGACTGGTTTGACTTGATTCGATAAGATATATTTTGTTCAGTCTGACAAAGGAACAGAACAACGGCACTTTGAAGCAACTGTTTGTTGCAAAAATATTTTATTACAAATCTTAAACTCATTGTCAAAAATATAGCTCTTCCTTTCTGTCATTGATCAGGTCTCATTATTTCCATATATCAGTCAGGTCTCATTATTTTTATATATCATTATAAAAGCACTGTAATTTATATCCTATCATCAAACAGTGTTATTGTTTGTTTGCCACTTTAAAAGATATTGTCGGCCACAGGACAATGTTCCATTTCAAAAATATTATCATTTTTATATAGCTAGCACCAAAGCCCTTAATAATAGGCATTAGAAGTGAATAAAAAACATTTACTCCTTTGTCAGAATTGGAGAAAAATTGTTTTGTCCCATCCAAATAATTTGAAGGGACAAAATGTCCCTCTGAGAGACATCTTATAGGAATTTTCATAGGGACGTTCTCCCCTCTCCACAACAAACTGTCCCTCATAGACTCAGCACCAACCCCAGTCATGAGAGAAAAACAGGGTAAACTAAAACTTTGGAAATAGAATTTTACAAAGAGAAAAGATGCACCCTCTCCTTTGCTCAAGTTCTTTTTCTATCTGTTTATGTGGAGCAGTACCGTAAGTGCAACGTTCTGTCTATACAATTTTCCATGATTTTAATCTAACCTTCTATGGCTGAAACTTTCTATAGTTTTAATTTCATGGGTGTGAATTTTCTGGACCAATTAAAACTTTCCTCCAGTTAGAATAATTTATGAAGAAACAACATCTTCCTTGCTTGACAGGGAACAAAACTTGACTTATGTTGAGGACAAATTTATACTCAACAAACAAAGCAAGAAATAACAACAAGGGTAGGCTATATTAAAAAAAAAACAATAGCATTTTTCCATGACGGAAAAAAAGTAGCGCTTTTTGCAGTTAAACTTTTGATACAAACAAATCCAGGAGTAATCTAATGACACAATGCCATTGAACTATCCTTGAAACACCAAACCTTCATTAAAAAAAAATACAAACTGTCAACCAAAATACCTGCAAAGGAAATGTAGCACTCTTGTTTCCAACATAACCTTGAACAACATGACTTTGGATGGAAAGAATACGTCCACTCATTCTAATTTAGAGCTTGAAATTAGAATAAAGGTGTAGTTTCTGGTAAAAAACTATGTGCCAAAAAGAATGCCTGGAAAACAAATAAATAGATAATTATATACATACAAGGTTGGATAGTCTATATCTTTCAGAAGACTAAACATATTCAAGCAGAGGGCAAGAGGAGGGGCATTTAGACCAATCTCAGGGAAGAGTCTCCACTACATATGTACAGTAATGTGATTAGAAAATAACCAGACTGAATTTTGAACACTTTTCGTAGATTTACTCTACTTCCATGAACTTCCTACATATTAGAAACCTTTATACCTTCAAAATAAACCCCTCCTCAATCCCTAGACTGCTCCATACAAATATTCCAAAGTTGGAAGAAACGCTGCATTTTGTCTCCAGATGTGGTCCTAATAATTTCCATTACTATTTCCTTTACAACGTCTACAGACTCAAAAAGCGCTCCTTTCAATGTTCCATTGACCTATGAAACCAAAAGTAATGCATATAGAGAAAGGTCAGGCAAGTAGGGTGAATACTCCAACACAGGATTTCTCTATTTTGCCAAAAAACCCGTTGATTGACAGTGACCACAAAGTTTCATTTAAGTTTTCTTTGAAAATGTGTTCTTAAGAATTGTCAAAACCTTTTCAGGTTGAACAGTGATCCAAAACCTCTTTGCAGTAAATTCTTTGACCTTCAGAATCCCATTCAATGTACAATCCTTTTGACGTTGAAAAATGCAATCATCATGGCATTGAATTTTGATTTGCTCAATAATATTATTTTTTCACCTAATGAGATAAAATGGATTGATGTTTGATTTCAGGGTGGTACATGAAAACCATGATTCATCAAAAGTTATTACATTCTCTAAAAGGGCAGGGTCCTTTTGGATGTTACCTAAAATTTCAGCACAATTGGTCATCCAATTATCCTTTGAATCATCAATGAGGTTTTTCACAACCAAATACAAAAACGCTTTGCTTGTGTTACAATTATCAGGTAAAATTTCCTCAGCAGTTTCTTTGCCAATATTCCCAGCATCTGCTTTTATACTCAAAAAACAATTTTCTTGAATAAAATAGACAACCTACTTCAATGTTTTTGACAATACTATCTCTATGTAGTCAAGCAACGCATGGATAAATTGTAACATCCTCTCTCCCCTCTTTAAATCTTATCCACCCAAAATTTAAGTTTATGACAAACTTGCAACCATACACTTTTTACAACAAATCTATTATTTCTGAGGTGAATTTGCTGAATTTAATGAGAAATTCCACATTAAAATGTTGGTCCCAATCAATACAAAGCATTTTTACAAACTAGGGTAAACACACAAGACTCTTCAAGACTCTCCAAACAATAATGGCAGACACAGATTAGATATATCAGTTCAAAAAGCTCACTAAAGCAGGTAAAATATAAAAGGACTATCCAGTGTTTAATATTCCAGGTAATACTGTTTCTTTTGACTTGCTCAGACAAAAAATTTGGGACTCTAGTGTCCTTCTTGAGTGGAAAAAAGTCCCTTTGATCAGCTTTTTTTTACCATTTTGTTTCCAGAATAAGAATGTTTGCTCACATAACACCAAAATGTCACCAAAAGGTCAATTGGGATGGTCAAGTACATATAAGATAGTTAAATGTCGGACACAAAACAAATCATTTCCTAATTGCATGGTGCCACTTGGTGGCACATCTTGGCCCTTAGCATAACAAATTAAAAAAAAAAGTTCCAATCAAATTTTTAGGAAATAGATTTTCCCTGGCAACAAAAGGATAAATCTTCCTATTTTCATTGAGTGTAAAACAACCAACAAGACATAGAATACTGAAGAATGCACAATCTGTTGTTATTATTGAGCCAGTCAATCATGAATTAATAATATTTGCAGATGAAATTAACTTGTGTCTGAGATACTATCTAGCCTTTATTATCCTACCATCTTATGTCACTACAATTGTGGAGCACACAAGGATAGTTACTAAATTTGACCAGAGGATAGAGTTTTCATCATCAGAGCCAAAGGATAAAACCTTGAAATATTGTCAGGACGATTTTCCAAAGAATAGGTTGGGTGATAGATTTTCGAATTAGAGGACACACCATGAAGCTGTACTGCAAACGAGCCAACCCCAGACTACGGAACAAGTTCTTCCCGAGTAGAATTGTGGAGCTCTGGAACTCCCTAAGCAAAAAAGCAGTCTCAACCCTTAGAGGGGAGGCTTTCAAGGGAGCTGTGGACAAAAATTGGTCTTCCAAGCCAAGGCTTCAAGAATGGGATGCGGCCAACGCGTTGGCTCAACATCACCACTAATCAGAACCTACAGGATAATGCCTTATTTGCTGGATGATGTGATTTAAGGTAATTTAAGATATTTAAGGTAACAATAAATTTAAATACTTTAAATGTTTTACTTTGTGGTAATACCTTCATTAATATGAAAATGAATTGGTGTAAATTGATTTAAGGACAAGAACTAGAACTACAGAATGGTCTAGGTCTGAAAAAGAAACTTTGTATTGTTTACTTTTTTGAGGATGAGGATGTTACCCTCCCAAACAGGGCTGACAAGTCAGAGTTTTAGTAAATTTTTGCTGAATAGAGTTGGAGTTGCAGTTGGTATATTGGAAATGTCTAGATTTGGTTGGTTATAGCTTATAAAATATTGTTAAATAAAGCTTTAAAATTGGGATATGGAGTTAGAGTCAGATTTTTAGAAATTTATTTCTGATTGGAGTCATAGTCATTACATTGAAAATATCTGAAGTTGGAGACATTTATAACTTGTGACCAACTCTGCAGCACTGCCACCCAAAGCATAAAGACAGGAACTTGACGACACCATTGCAAGCCCAAAATTTGTGCCGTAAACTAGGGTTAAAAATCAATTTTAAGATTATTACTATCTTCAATATTTTCACAAAGTGGTTGAGCAATTGGTGAAACAATTATTTTTATTTGTAAGGCTCAATTTCTTTGTTTAGAATATGTAAGTTGCAATCTTGCAATTCCTGAAACAAAAAGATCAATAAACAGATTTTTATTCTATACTATTAATATAACTTCAATCACATGTTCTGTGAAAGTGCTTTGAAATCAGAGTTTGTTTAGTTGATTTCAAAATTTTCCTATCATTCAGACATGTTTTGTTTTCAAAAATGCATATGTTAACCTCTCACATCTATTTTATTTTTTTTGAATGGTAGATCAATTAGAAAAGTGAATGGTAAAATATGTAATACTAAATAATTTAAGCAAGAACTAATATTGTTTGGACCAATTTAAAGGGGCGTTCAAAGAACATGTAATGGAATTCTAGATTGTATAATCAAGTCAAAATCTTGTAAATTCGCAATTAGCAGAATTTGAGGCTAAAAGCAACTTTCTTTTAACCTTATTCATTCTAAATCTGTTTTCGGAAGTCAACAAACATCATTCAATTGGTTAAAGGTCAGTGACCTTTGGAGGAGAAAAAGCTAAATACTTTGAAAGAACATCCAAACAAGATTAGGTTGATATAGACACTAGTTAGATGCCAGTAGTTGATTTCTAAATATTTGTCCTTAGGAAAGAAACAAAGTCAGGTGAAAATCTAATTTTGTTAAACTTAATCTATTGTAAAAAAAAAAAAAAAAAAAAAAAAAAAAAAAAAAAAAAAAACAGCTCTGCCAGATAATCCTCAGTATGACAAGACTACTAATTACAGCTGGTGCAAACACTGATAATATATTACTTAGTTAATAAAACGCTTACAATATAAGACATAGGCTAAGCCATATTTTAACCTGAGACATTTAACAAGTCAAAATCCAAACTGATGGAAGGCTGAAATTGGAAAACAATAATCAGAAAATGAACAATTTGTTATACAAATCCTGAAAAAATAATAATATGCAAATGATCCAAAGATTCTTATTTGAGAAGTTTTCAAAGATGGAATGTAATTACAAGGAATTCAAAACAAGATCAAAAGAGCAAAATATACAATAAAAAAATTTCAGACTAATAGGCATTTTTTTTCTTCTTGAATATATTTTGTGCAGGTTAAATGCAAAATTATCCCTTGAAAACCTTTATTTTTATGATGTTTGCTGAATTTACTGGAATTTATTCTTTCCCAGATGTTCACATGAATGGTTTTTTAGCCAGCCTTAGGAACATTTACTGTTTTGTAACAAAATCTATAATTGTACTGCATTCCAATTACATTGATTGGCAACTGTGTTTATGGCCTAGCAAAATGCCTTGTAACTAGGTAACTGTTAGTATAGATGCAATTTAAGCCCACTTGGTAACAGTGACCACAGATAGATATGATACCAGTCTTCTGTGGTTAAAAGTAGACAGTGCTACAAAACATCAATTTATGACAGAATATGAAAGTGGGTTAGGTATGACAAGCAGCATGAGCATCCTAGCTCAACTCCTTTATGTACATATATACATATTAATCACCTTTCTTGTCCTGTCTGGTTCTGTAGTTAACTCTAGATGTATGAAGCTTCTCAGAGGGGCAATGTGTTTGTCTTTCTTAGGGTAACTGAGTAAGAAGCTTATATTGGGGTTGGTCAACATATTTATATAGGAGTGGCATGTAGCCTTCTGCTAGGGTAGATAGCCTTTCATTATATGGTTTCTCACCAAGTCTAGAGAGACACTTGGTGACCTTAATTTGTATATGTTTAGCTGTATATAACTTTTGTAAACAGGATCAGAGGCAGGTTCAAAAGCTAAGAACTGATCTCACAATTGCCTCATATATCTTCAAGATGATTACACATGATTGGCTAGTAATTGCACTTTTAGCAAGTCCAAGGCTTGAATTTGGTGTGGAAACAGTTTGTGCAGTGTGTTTGTGGAACTTAAGAAGTTTATCTACAGTAGGGTCTGACTGATATGGATTATTGGGGTCTGATACTGACATATTAATATTGTACCAATATAATTTACTGTTCAATTCCCCTCCAGAAAAAGAACCTTACCTAAAGTTTAACCCTGCATTCTCTGCCCATATTCATACTCACATGTCTCTCCCTGGCCTATTACATGCCAAAGAACAGCCTTCATAATTGACTATAGATCCCAAGCAATGCAAAAGAGATTTATTTAGAAAAGATTTAGAAAAACAATTAAACCAAATAAAGTTCTAGTCTGGAGAGGGCTTAATAAGTCTAGTTCAACTGGGACAACTTGTAATGCAGAAAGTGCAGCTTTTCAGCATTTCCTCCTTTTAAAAACCTTTGTTTGTCATCATAAATGCCCCCAACTGTGCTGAAAATTCTTCTGCTTGGGGCAGAAGAGGGCAGACACCATAGATCCAAGCAATTTGTACCAGTCTCTTGAAATGCTGTTATTCTGCCACCACTCTAACATACAGATTTTCTTTTCCTATTAATGAATCAATCATGTACTTTTTTAGTTCCTGGTTCCTTGCTGTGTGTATTCTGTTTTGTTTTAGGTTAGCCTTGTCTTCTGTTGCAGTGGCTAATTTTGTTTCTCATAGTGTGTGACTCTGTGTTTCATCTTTTAGCCACCTTTTAGTGTTACTGAGTGCCACTTGATTTAGAGGTTGGTGCTTGTATCTGGGATCTAGAAAAACAATGAGGAACAACATTTCTGGTTGTGCATTCTTGAACTCATATGACTGCACCTTGAACATTACTGCACCAGGTGCATATTGATAGATATAAATAATTTGACTCACCTCTGCTGCTGTCTCCACTATAGTCAGACTTAGCTGATGGCACAGCCCCCATGGACTGGTCAAGCAAAAATTACCGGATAAAATCTGGCACCATCTTCTGGATAAGTTGCACATGAGAAAAAAAAGGCCAATATCCAATATTTTTTTTACAATATCCAATGATGACACTGACCCCTATATCAGCCCAATAATATTGGCTGGCAAAATATTCTGATAAGGCCAAATCTATGGTGAATCCCAGTACCTCTGCCACAAAATAGGAGAGGAATGGGGGATAATGTCTGACTATCATTCATAGTATATTGGTGCTGAAGAGTATTAGTACCAAAAAAAAGTGATACATTTTGAAATTAAAGGAGAGAAGCCACCTGTTTGTCTATGCCTGTATGCATTTAAGGTTGGATTGTATTGATAATCTGTCAGGTACACCAAATAATTGTGTATCATCAACATACAGGGTTAAGTGGTTGTTGACTTTGGGTATCAAATCATTAATGTAAAGAAGCAAAAACGTTGAATCACAAACAGTTTCCTGGGGAACACTGCTTAGGACTTTATAGGCCTGTCAGTAGGGAAATTTGCCCACCAGTTGTGAAGAGTCATATAGTCTGATATCTATCAGCCAAGAAGTTCATTGGCTAATCTACTAATTCTTGGTTGATTCCTGCTGCTGTTAACTTAGAACAAAGCCAATTTATGTGGGACCTTCTCAAATACTTTGACTAGGTAAAAAAGAATGAAGCCAACAGAAAGGCCTTTATCTAGTAACTGGGTAAGTTGATCATAAGTATCTAGACAATTAGTTTTTAAAAATTAATTAGGAAATAATTTAGATTATTTGTTCCTTCAAGTAGGGTAATTCAACCATAGCTGTAGCTTTTGTAAATACTAGGTATTCCTGGTGACAGCAACTTAAATTTTGATTACAAACAATGGTGAATATATTTGCTTAAAATTAGAAAAAATCCATAAAACCAAAATGTAACCAAGCAGTGGTGTTGGTTCACAAAAATCTAGAGGATAGGGCAAGGATTGTTTCTATTTGTTTTAATAAGGATGCAAAAAACAATAGTCATTCAAAATCTGGGAATTGGGCCTAGTCAAGGGGTAAGCATCTAATACAAGCCAAAAAATATGACATAGCCTAAACATATCCTTGATAAAACAGCATTTATTAAAAGCAGTAAATTTTTACTGAATCATATTATTGAGTTTCAAATAAAGTGAATATACCATTCCATGCCTTTTTTTAATGCTGATTACAAATATAACAATCATTTCTATCAGAAATGAATTTTAGCCCTACTTCCCCTATATATATCAATTCAGTATATATATTTGAACATATGGGGGTGGGGGTTAGGTTAGGGAGGGGGGGCTGAAATTCATTTCCAATAGAAATGATCATTAGCCTATATTTGTAATTGGCATAAAAAAAGGCGTCAAATGATCTATTCACTTTATTTCTAACTCAATAGCTTAATATGATTTGGTAAATTTTAGCTTAAAAGGTAGGTTTCCTGTTTGACAAAAGCTCTTAAGACAAAATAGGCTATCCATGGATAGAGAAGGAACATTGTCAGAGTAACCTATTTAAATCTTGGGAACACCAATTGGGAAACATAATGGTAGAGTAGGCTGATAACCCAAGCCTAGTACTTGGCCAAATATTTTTGTCCACAATTAGGCTTCATTGTTGACCATCAATGAATTTGAAACTGTTAGCCTAGGCCTATTGTTGCATATTATTTAAGTTAGTATAACCTACTGATCAATAGAACTGAAATAGGCCTACACCTAATGGTGGGATAATCTTCTTTCTATGGTGATTAAACTCTTAAATTGGTAAATAGTTCTTTGACTTTAAAATCACGGGTCACTTCAATGACAATAATGGTGACCGAGATTATTTGCGGTACGAACCGTTTTAGATCTCACTTGAGATTAAAATTAAAAAGGCACATTTACCCCACTCCCAAACATAGTTTTTTCGTCCTACGATGTAGGGACTGCCTGCCATTGGACAAAATGATCCAAGGACGCGAATCCTCGTTCAATAATCTCTTTAGGATTTTTCAGATGATTCAGGAGTTCACACAGTTTTTTGCCTTTTAAACTTCCTTGGAAATGTTATGCATTGCATTTTTTTTGCTACAATTATCTTAGCGAAATTCGAACGACTAGCGTCGTTGTCTGACTGAAGCTAGAAATGCACTTTTTCTTTTTGCTGATTAAGAACTTTTAATCTTTGCGACTAGATTTAGCTTAATTACAAGACGTCGGAATTATCTTTACCTTTATTTTGGTATTTCAAATACATCACATCTTACTCATGGTACATATCACACTTCTTATCAATTAATGACGTCACGTCATTAGTAACTGCCCTTTGGGAGTTTTGAAATTTTTCAATTATTTTTCTTATTTTATTCTACATCCCTATCTAAAATTCATCTACCGGACTAAGATTATTTTTGGTTCTAGGTTAGCTACTATACTAAAGGTTTTTTTTTTCTATATCTAACACTGATTACTTTTACTTTCCAATAAGGTTGGGACTATTCTACTTTTACATTAGTTTTTTTTTTTTTTGTCTATATGACGTACCTCATACTATATACACAACGTTAAGTGAATAAAATGATAATATTACACCTAATTATACTTGTGGTACATACATGAATGATTTATAACATACAATATTTGATTCATCATATTCACTGATGACATTAAAAAACTTTCACTATTGGGATTTTTGGATTGTCAAAGCTGTTAGAAAGTAACCATGTAGCTTCACATCTATTCGTCACCTTTCGTGTCCTTAGTGTACTACAACCTTTCGTTTTAAATTACTGTCCTTCACTTCTTTTGTCCTGGCAAAAATTTCGAAGCACTTACGTTATGGTTTCTTCATGGAACAGTTTGAGTCTAGCTATCCTTACAATGTAAGTTTTCCCTAATAGTCAACTGGGAAATTACCGTTAAATATCGTTCTAATAGTCAACTGGGAAATGATGCTTCCCACTACAGGTGTTGTTGTTTTTTTTCTTCTCAGCATACCATTTTTAAGATTTTTGAGGCACATAGAGAATGTATTCTTGCGTAAAATTGTTCATTTGTGCCTTTTGAAACGGGTTGTCGTCATACTATAGTGACTCTCTTAATATATTGTCTTTAAATTCAACTTCGAACCTCTTCAACTATCATCTAACTTCAAATATCGTTAAATATTGTTTATCTTGTACTGCTTGATGGTGTTCTCAGAGTCAAAGTTCAAATTGTCTTTAATTTCTGCTTCAAATATCTTCAAATGTCTTTAAGTGTCATTTAACTTCAAATATCGTCTATCGTGTGCTGATGGGGTTCTCAGAATTAGACTTCAAATTGTCTTTAATTTCATCTTCAAATATCTTCAAATGTCTTTAAGTGTCATTTAACTTCAAATATCGTTTATCATGTGCTGATCGATGGAGTTCTCAGAATTAAACTTCAAATTGTCTTTAATTTCGTCTTCGAATATCTTCAAATTTAAATATTATTTAACTTCAAATATCGTTAAATATTGTTGTCTTGTACTGATTGATGGGGTTCTTGGCAGTTAATTTGTTATATAGTTCGTTAAAGCACTTGATACTGAGGTTCAAATATAGTGTTACCTGATACGTACTATGGTTCATGGTCGAAGAAAAGACGATCGAAGGTCACTGTTGTTTTCGTAGACGAAGTTTGGATGAAACTTGCCTGGAGTTATGGTGAGTACTCTTCATTGGTTGAGATATTATAAAATATATGTTAATGGGTCGTATTTGTACTGGGAAGCTTATTGTAATGCTCAATGAACAAAATTTCCATTTAATTTCCTGTAATAAAAATAGCAAGGCATGATCAAAAGTTATCTAAAGTGAATACACTTAGTACAAATAATTTACTTACTAGTTGTGTTTATCGATTTATAATTTATGATACAGAGTTAAATAAATACATTAATGTTGGCATTAACAATGAAAATCTAAGACAGAAATTTCTTCAAATTTGTTTTTAGAACGAAAATATCTATATCAAATAAACATAATTTACCCTACGGTATTAAGTTTGAGGTCTAATTTTACGATATTTTTTTTTCATGCCTGCATTGTTCACGCAAGTCCGTGCTGTATAAGAAACGCATGTTGCAGCGTCATAACCACACGGTTTTACGCAAACGATACTACAATGGGGGAACAAGACATAACAAGGACTAGTGGAGACCCCATACCCACTCGTCTTCTAATATCCGCCCTGTTTCTAGACTTGGACGTTCTCATGGGGTTCCGGGTTTAACGGCTGAAATGCAGAGGTTCTTAGTCTCGGGATTTTTCCGTAATTACAAGTCAACATTGGTGCCTCTTATTCATCTTTTGAAAAAGGTAATTAGATGCAGGATTCCATGCTTGCCTCCGTAGATTCCGGTTAATGCTTGGCAAAGAATATAAGCGTAATGAAGAGTTGACATCAATACCTTTTTATAAGGCTATTGTTTGAGCAAATCCTTCAGAACTAAATAAATAAATATTATATTGAAGTCTTATTAGAATCCGTTAAGCGAAAAACACCTTCACATTCATAGGGAATTCCTTGTGGGTTTTACTTAGTCGCCATTGGACATTCACAGGGTTTCAATCCATGTATCTTAACTGATTAAAGTGGTTTAAAATTTTACATACTACTATTGAGATATAATTTCAAATCCGTCGTGAAATTCTACATATAAACGTACCCATAGGTTGTTTGGTTATAGTTACCAGTAGTTGGCTATTAGTAAATATTATCCTCGAGTAAGAAACGCATGGATGAGCAATGTGTAGGCCTAAAATAATTATAAACTGCACTAAGATAAAATATTTCATATAATTAGACGCTTCTGTACTGGTAGTTTTTTTTTTTGATAGTATCCATCTTGGTTAGGACATGGGTCGATTTTTCATGGAAAACCCGAGGGAGACCTGAGTTAGTATAGGTAAGATATAACGTGACTGACTTGCGAAAATATGCCACAAAAATTAGAGCAAAAGATATGTCATAGATAAACCAATGAAATTAAAGAACATTTTTGTCGCAGAACTATAGAACAGTGATCTCTCTGTTATTGTATGCGTCATAGATATAAACTAATGAAATTAAATTTTTCGCCAAGGAGCTAAAGACATTAATGTCTCTGTTTCTCTTTGGAAGTAATGTTTAACACAGAGCTGTAGGACAGCATACGTCATAGATATAATATAATGAAATTAAAAAGCTTTTCTCTCTTTTTTTGCCTCAGAGCTATAAGAAAGTAAACTCTCTGTTTCTCTTTCAAAGCATTCTGATTCAAAAACGAAAACTTAACTAGCTCACAGAAGTTTCTATTCAACCTTTAAGTATTGTTTTGACTGGCCCTGATTGGCATAAAAATACTAATTTCTTACACTTGAAGGATTGAAAAATATTCCTTTCTACGATCGTGTAAAAAAAATAAAAAAAAACAATCATGGGCCTTGAGTTCCTCCTCGGGCTTCAAACAAGACGTGGTCCAACGCCAGTTGTCGTTCTCAGTAGACCATTAGCTTCCTACCTTTGGTTATTTTCTGTGATCGTCAACGTTTTGACATCACTCGTATTATTTTTTTTTTCATTGATATTTACTTGGTTAACTTTATTGCACACTGTTAAATTTATTATGGTGGATCACTAGTTGATTTTCACAAGGGATCTGAAATTTTTTCTTTACATTAGTTAAGGATATTTCCATCGGCCGGGTTTTTTAACCGTTCAACCTGACTGTTTTGTTATTTTCTCCTCTGTTTCTTTTGGTTTTTTCTTTTTAGGGTTTTCTAGTAAGTAAAGGTAAAAAATTTTTTATTGTTTTTTCAAAAAATATTTCCCTTTTAATTTCGTTTGTTTCCCGTGTGAGGCTGCTGAGGTCGGCCTTGATTTCCCTATTTCTTTAGCTACTATTTGGTCTGATTCGCCTTCAGACTCTTCGGAACTAGTTTCCGACGAATCCAGATTAGAACTTTTAGAGGTGGCACTTTTTGTGGTATCACCTGCCATTCCTTCGTAAATTTCTACTCCCCTGGAAGTAGAAGGTTTATTCCCTAAGTCCTCGTTTTGAGTCCTCAACTCGGGAGATTTGAGAGAATCTAGAGAGCTTTGGGAGAAATCAATAGTTTTTGCGGGATTCCGCAAGTTTTTGAAGGCCATGTCCTCAGGGGGATGGGGCATTCTTTGCAATAGGGATTCCCTCCGTGAGGTCCACGTCCAGTTGTGCTTAGGTTTGACCTTGGACACAGTTATATCATGATATTGACCGTGCTGGTCATCCTTTGGAGTTTTATTCCCGGGCAGAGTACTTTGACTCGTTTTTATTGGAAAATTTATGAAATCCATGGCCTCCCGCAGGTTTGTTTTAGTTGAAGTTTTGAGGGGGGATTTCTTTATAGCAAGGCCGGGGGTTTATACAGCTCTTTTTAATTCTTCCTGTACAGAAAGGGGCCTTTATATCGGTGTTGTATGGGAAACCATATCGTCAGAAAATTTGTTGTGGGGATATGGGATCGAATTCCTATCTGGGATAAATTGGTTTATTAGAGATATTGTAGACTCTAAGTCTCCCACAGTCGACAATTAATACTTGATTGGGGTTTTTGGCGTTTTTTTTCTTACTGGTCTTAGGGATTTTATCTCAAGGATGACTAAATTTTCAATTACTAAAAATTCTTCGAATTTTTGTTCATCAATTTCATTTTCAAAATAATCTTGTTTAAAATTGAAAGGTTTTAGCACTGCTAATCTTGACCTAGGGGGCTCATTCTCCGAATCTTACAAATCAGTAGAAGAGGGATGGGATAACCATCTCTCTGGAAATTTGGCTGTTTTGATTCGGCTTACATGCGCCTTGTAAGTTTTTCCACTATCGGGGTTCTCCATTTTAAAGGTATATTCATTATCGTACTTTTTGACTATTCTGTACGGCCCAGAATATTTGTTGGAAAGTTTATTTCCTTCCGTTTTTGCCTCGTTCTTTAGGTAAACGAAGTCTCCTACTTTGAAATCTATATTCCCCATAAATTTGGGTTGGTTTATTAGATCTTGGTTTATTTTACATTTTTCCAACTATTGCATAAATATTTTATAAGTTTTCCTCATACTATTTATGAATTCTTTTTTATAATATTCTGAGTCGTTATAATATTTCCGAGATTAAATAATATAAAAAAACGGGATTATAAAATCTCGACCAAAAAGTAAATAAAATGGATTGTCTTTGGTTGTTTCGGAATAAGCAGTGTTAATTACGTTGGTTAAATAAGGTAAGAATTTATCCCAGTCGCTCCTATTGTCTTTTGTATAAATACTTAGAACGTTCGAAAATATTTTATGTCAGTTTTCTATTTTGCCATTGGGTTGTGGATGGTACGGTGCTGTCACCATTTTCTCTATATTAAGGAAACTTATTAAATCTTTTGTTACTTTTGCAACAAAATTGCTCCCGTTGTCGCTCAAAATTTTATTAGGAATGCCAAATTGTAAAAATAATTTTGCTAATGCCTTACTTGTGGCATAAGCACCTTGATTTTTTAATGCTTTTGCAAAAGTAAATCAGGACAAATGATCTACAACCGAAAGAATACACGTATGGCCTCTTCTAGAAACAGGTAAGCCTCCATTTGTCCCATACAGGTCAAATGAGATGATATCGAAGGGGTACTTTGCTACTGGGACCCTTCCCAGTGGGGGATTTGGATAAGCTGGGGGGGTTTTTCTCAAATTACATGCTTTGCATGTACTTACAAATTCTTTAAGTTTTGTCAGTGCCGATTGTATGTAAAAGTATTGTTTTAACTTATGGAACGTTTTCATAATTCCTAAATGTCCGCCTGTGTCCGATTAAAAATATTCAAATACATGCCCTATCCAGATTTGTGGTAATAAAGGTATTATCGAGGTTTGGTTTCTATTTGTCTCAGCAGTCACAATTCTACACAGTATTTCTTCATCAAGGTCGTAGTAAAAATTGTCTATATCTTTTCTAAGAGTTTTGAATTTATCTGGTAACGCCTCATCATTCAGAAAATAATCAATTAGTGCTACACACATTTCGTCCTTTTTTTGCTTTCTTTTTATATTTTCCAAAGACAAGGGACAATAGTTAATCTTATTTTCTTTTGCTGCGTCTTTGACTTTGTTTTTATTACATCCTTGTTTGCTTTTAGCATTGATAGCATTAACTTCATTTTCTTCAGTGTCCGACGGACTATTTTCTGGACATCTATTCAAAAAGTCGCAAGCTGCGTTTTGTTTTCCCTTTAAATGTTCAAATTCATAATCTAGGTCTTGAATTTTCATAATCCATCTAGCTAGAATGCCCGTGGGGTTTTTAAATGTGCGCAGGTACTGCAAGCTTTTATGGTCTGATCGTAATATAAATTTTCTACCAATTAAATAATGTCTAAATTTGTCCAAGTGGTAGATAATATATAACAATTCTAAGTTTGTGGCGGAATAGCTGCTTTCGCCTTATGATAAAGTTTTACTCGAATAGCATATAATTTTTTCTATTTGTTTGGGTGTTCCCTTTAGAGGGATAGGGTTTTCTACCGGGATTTTTTTGCGAAGGGATAGCGCCTATGCCCTTTGAGCTAGCATCAGTGGTAACGATGAATTTTCCGTTTTCGAAATCAGGGAGTGATAAAATTGGTTCAGAAGTGAGTGCCTTTGTGAGTTGGTCTAGGGAAGTTTGAGCTTCCTGGGTCCAGGTAACACTATGGGAGTTTCCTTTGGTTAATTCCGTGAGGGGTTTCGCAATTTGGGAATAATTGCGTACAAATTTTCTAAAGTAGCCAGTAAGTCCTAAAATTCCCCTTAATTCTTTCATAGTTCTGGGGGGCTTGAAGTTTTCAACACATTTTATTTTATCAGGGTCTGGGGATATCTTTCCCTGGGTTACTACTACTCCTAAAAATTTAATTTTGGATTGAAATAAATTTACTTTCTCAGGCCGGCATTTTAAATTGCCTTGCCTGAACTTCTCGAACACATTAGCTAAAGTTGCCAAGTGTTGCTCAGTGTTTTCCCCCACGCATATAATATCATCGACAAAATGAATTATGTTCCTTAATCCTCTTAACAGGTGCAATAGGGGTCTACATAACGCGCTTGAACTTGTTTTAAGCCCAAATGGTACCCTTAAGTATTCGTAAGATCCATATTCGGATGCTGAAAATGCAGTTTTATGGACATCCTTTTCGGCTATTTTCACTTGGTGGTAGCCTTGGGTAAGGTCCAAAGAAGTAAAAATTTTGTTTTTGCTTGAAATTGAGTCAAGAATTTCGTCTATTCTTGGTAGAGGAAATTTATCGCTAACTACTTGTTTGTTGAGAGCCCTATAATCCACAACGAGTCTGAGATCTCCATTCTTTTTTGGTACTAAGATCACTGGTGCACTATACGGACTTATACTTGGGCATATAATTTCGTTTCTTTCTAATTCATGGATTTTATTTTTTAACCACTCTTTGTGCTTATATGGCACACGATATGGCTGTTTTGCTACGGGATTACCAGTCGTTAAAATTGAATGCTGATAAAATGGAATCAGCCCGATAGCATCTTCAGATGCAGAAAATACATCCTTAAAACTCCATAATAATTCGCATAATTTTTTTTTTAAGTTCCATATATGTAATATGATCCATTTTAAATTTGTTTAAAAATTGCGATTTAGTTAAAGGATATTCATTATTTGAAGTTTTAATACCGTTAACTAGGTTTCTTTTAGAATTTTCCCATGTATTTAAATCATTTTCCGTTAAAACCTCGATTTGGACTAAACAAGTCCCCTTTTTAATTGTAATTGTATCGTTTTCATGGTTATTGGTTACCCCAATAAAACCTTCCCCTTTGTCATAAGATATAATCTGTTCCTCGCATGACAGATTTTCGGGTATTTCAGACGGTGTCGCAAACCATATTTCTGATTTGCTAATTATTGGCTCGATCATTTGTGATATTTGGATTTTTTGCATCGTTTTGGGAGGGACTTTTGTTTTCCTTATCGCAAATCCGTAATATTTCTCTTCATTTTCATTGTTTATTAGATTCATGCTGGCGCTATGCTGCGCCATTGCGGCATCTTTTGGCGTCACTTTGGGTTTTACTATGTTTTTCAACAATTCCACCATTTTCTTAATTTCATTTGATCTGTACTGTCGCATATCTCCTATTTTTATTTTCGCAGATTCAATACTGTTATTATTTAAATTTACTTCATGTCTGCAATATCTTTCAGGATAATTGAACGAATTCCCAATCAAGCCATGTCTTGGCGAGACATGGGGTTCAAAATACTTCGATATTATACCACTAGAAATTTTGTTTACTGTTATGTTATCTTCGTAACCTCTGTTACGATTTCTTAAGGTAGAAATTTTTTCCCCCACCTTAGCTGGGTATACGAACTTCTCGTTGGCTACGTCTAATAGTATTCTATTATACCTTAGGAAATTTGTCCCTATAAGGGAGTCATAGGGGAGATTATCGCATATAATGAAGTTTTTCGTGAAGTTTATGCGGTCTTTTTTTACGTTTAGGCACATTGATACTTTTGTATGTGATTTACGACCTGTAATGCTTGTTAAATTGGGATTATTATGGATCTTTTGTCGCCTAATGTGCAGAGGTAACGTATTAAATACGCAAGAGTTTATGATATTTACAGTAGCTCCACTTTCAACTAAGGCCGTAAAGTAAACGTTTTCTACACAAAAATCATTAATATAGGTAACTTGTTAATAATATCACTACAAGAAGGCAATAGTATTGTTTTGGAACTATTAAATATCCCTGGCACCCTCTGAGTCCAAAGTCTGTTTCTGAGAGGCCTGAAGTGTTTCCCTGAGAATTTATTGCATTTGTCGGTGCCTGTAATAGATATTCAGATGTATTAGGTTCCATAGGCATATTTAAATGATTTACGTATTCCTGTCTTCGCCATGTATTATTATGGTAACTTGGATGTCTCGTGTCAGTGCCGTTTGCTGGCGCTGACTGTCGGTGCCGTTGGCTTGTAAAATTTTCATTTCTCATGGGCAAATTGTTAATATTTTTATATTGCATTCTCGCATTATATTGGCCTTGGCGAGTATTTGGGTTTTCAGACCGGTAATTAATTTGCCTGTTGGGGAAAGGGTTATACAAATTTGGTTGGTACGCATTATAAGGTACTGATTGGCGCAATCCCCCCTGGCTATAGTCTATTGCACGACCGGTGCTAAAATTTGTTCTTCTGAACAAATGGTTACCGTAATTTTGCGTATTACTGACAGCATTTCTTGGTATGGGATTGGTGACGTAGTGGCACTCTCTTGCTATGTGGCCAACACAATTGCAGTTATAGCACCTTATTATTGTAGGGTTAATGGGCTGAAAACGTACTGTTTTCTGCCTAGCGGGTTCTGGCGTTTTGTTTCTTTGTGCTACTGGGGAGTTATCCCTTGAAAAGAAATTGGGGGATGCTTGATCGCCCGTGAAGATTAGGTTCGCCGTTGAGTAGTCTAGGTTATTTATTTTTTCACTACTATGATTAGCAACCATTTTATCAACTTCGATTAGTCACTCTACCTCTTGGACTGCAAGATTCAACGTCTGAATATTCTTGGATATTACTACTCTATATAGTTTTGGGGGTAGCCCTTGAAAAATGAATTTAGTCTGACTTTTTCATACAGTTGCCCAGAACCACTTCTGTATTTTGCTTCTACAGAAATGCGTATATTATCCAGATATTCTCTTATATTTTGTGAAAAATCAAAGTTCACTACTCCATGTTTTAATTTATTTATTGAACTGGTTTCTATAAATATCCCTTTGAATGATTTTAATAAGTCATCGACCGTATTTATTGGTAAGCTGGCGTTATTCACTCTGTTATGCTCGACCTATTTTAGAATGGTTAAGACCTTGCCTCTTAATCGTAGTAGGAGCATGTCTATTAATGCTCCAACGGCTGTTTTTGTTAATTGTACAAACTGGGTCAATTGGATATTTAATTTGTCAATATCTGATTGACCATTGTATTCCGGGATAGATTTTGCAATCTCTATATTTTTTGCGACTAACTTTTGCACTATTAGTAATTCATTTAGATCGTCCATGTTTTTTTTTTTTTTTTTTTTCGTTTATATAAAATTAAAATTTTAAATAAACTATTTTGGGGTTGGCTATTATAAACAATGATATATAATGGGTTTCCTATCGTAGCCAAGCGGTTATAGGCCTAATCAATTTTCTTATATGTCTGTATCTTTCCAAAAATTAAATTTGAATTACAAAGTTTAAATAGCCTAACTAGTTCGCAGTTTTCCTCCAATTTCCGACGCGCGCCATTTGTTATGTAAAGTTTTACTAGTAATTAAGGATTTATTGAACTATATGTTTTGACGTCTCAGAGCTTTGTTTCCACGGCACAATTAAATCTTGCTTAAGAGATACGAATTCTTATAGGTTAGCAGGGGTTAGAAACTCTTTCTAAGCTGTGGCGATGAAAACTTTTGGTGCTTGTAGGAATGGAAAAGCGTGGCCTCTTCTTCTCGGACTATCTGGAGATCAGATTTCTTTGGGAGCATTTACCTTAGAGACTGGCGAACTAATTACCTATTATCGGACTTGACTCAGACATACAAGAGAAACAAATACATATAAAAAGACAATATATCTATTGAACTCACATTCTTAGTTGCACAGCAACGGGTCACTTCAATGACAATAATGGTGACTAAGATTATTTACGGTACGAATCAAATCAGGTCTAACTTAACATTAAAATTAAAAAGGCACATTTACCACACTCCCAAACGCAGTTCTTTCGTCCTGCGCTGTAGGGACTGCCTGCCATTGGACCAAGTGACCCAAGGACGCAAATCTTCGTCCAATAATCTCTTTAAGATTTTTCAGATGATTCAGGAGTTCACACAGTTTTTTGCCTTTTAAACTTCCTTGGAAATGTTGTGCATTGCATTTTTTTTGCTACAATTATCTTAGCGAAATTTGAATGACTAGCTCCGTTGTCTGACTGAAGCTAGAAATGCAATTTCTCTTTGTGCTGATTAAGGACTTTTAATTTTTGCGACTAGATTTGGCTTAATTATAGGAAATCGGACTTATCTTTAGAAGGGACCTTTATTTTGGTATTTTAAATAAATCGCATCTTACTCATGGTACATAACTACATTCTCGTATCTCAACCTTTTTCGATTAATGTTTAATGAAAATCAATATCTGTAGTCCGGTTTCTAGCTCTAGCACTGACTTGCCCGAGTCAAGCCCTCCTTTAGAATGGCGCTTAAGGCCACACTTGGTTTTCAGTGTTGCCGAAAGAGTCACTGCACTCAGTCGGTTTCGCTTATCAGTTTTCACTTCCTTTAGCAAACTGAAGAGACGCTCGGCAATAACGTTTGAGAAAGGGAGTGAGAAAAAGTACTGAACCATTTTCTCAACATTTGGGAACATCCGACTACCATTTGGTGACTTCGTTTGCAAGATGTGGCGCCAGTAAACGACAATGTCAATGTCATCTTTTCAGAGAATGGAAAACGGTCAAGAATTTGTTGAACAGCTTCAACGTAGAAATCCCTTACGGAGCGACGAATTTGGAGACTTTCCGCTACAAAACGGCCACTGGTAACTTCTCTCGTTTCGAGCCCCAAAAGGAAATCGTACTCATTGTAGCCAATATAGACATTTTCGTTGGGAAGATAGTTCACTTCGTCATGCGGATTGATGTCAAAAGGGTTGTCTGTTCTAACATATGAAGGCTTCATAAAGTTCATGGCTAATTTCCGAAGAAGTTGTTTCACCTGGGTTTTCATGAGGTGAAATAGGGATTTTTCAGACTGGAAGTTGATGTTGAACTCATTCAGCTCTCCCAACACGTACTCGACAAAAAACATCATAGCCCTCGAGTATGGGTTGTTTAGTGTCATTCTTACATGATCATTAGCATGCGAGGGATCATCAAGTACCAACGAGTCCCAGTACAACGTAAGAGTATCCCACTGTTTGAGAATACGGCGTGCACAGTTTTGAAACGACAACCAGCGTGTTGGAGCCAAAGCAAAGAATCTGTGCTGTTCCACTTGAGTAAAGACTTGAAATTCGTTCCTATATGCATTTTGGAGATTTGCACTGTGCCTGAACTGATTGCACACAGTCCGACATAGATCTTCGAGGCTCTTGGACAGTTTTTTGCAAGCATGACTTGCAACTAGGGCACACAGCTGGCAGCAACATTTTACAACTGTAACCCAGAGATATTTCCCTTCAACAAGTGTTTTGACTGAGTGGTTTATCCCCATCATAGCATTCGTTGTGTCAGAGCAAAATCCGACCCAGTTTTATAGAGGAACACCCGCCTTCTTAACATCATCCATCATCTTCACCAGCTGGTTGAATAGACCAGACACTGATCCGTCACTGCATTCGACAAGAGCGAGCAAATTTACCTGCACATTCATTGCTTTTTCACAAAAGCTGACACAAACAGAAAGTTGTTTGGCTACAGAGGAATCTGTGGTCTCGTCAATTACTATGGAGAAAAGATTCGCTTTCAGGTTTTCAAAGAGCTTTTCATGAAAATGACGGGCCATCACTTGTCGAGCAATATTAGTTGCTTTAGTTCTACCAAGAGTGGCCTGGCTTAGAAGATCTGGGCCTGGCATACGTTTCACAAGTTTCAGCAAGTCTTCAGAAAGCGAATAGGGTAGATCGTGCTCAACGAGAAATCCCACTAGCTTCACTTCAACAGTGGCCACTCTTTCGATTTTTGAATCACCAGAAAATGAAGACTCAATGGCATAGTCTTAGAAGACGAAGCTATCCAGGCTTTTTTATTTTCTTTGTGAGCTTTGGTCTGTTTGTGCCTTTTTGCGTCGTGTTTCCCTTTTTTACAAACGAAATCCCTTTTGCAGTAAAGACAGTGAGCTAAATATACATTGTTTTGACCGGTCTGCACCTTTTCTTTTCGTAATTAATTAAAAAAACTTTTTCCACAAAATAAGTTTTTCAAAGAAAAGTAAAGAACTCCGTTAAACAAAAAAAAGGAAAAATAAAATAAAATAATCTACCAAGCTCGAAACTACCACAAATCAGCATCGATAAATAAATGAAACCCAAAACGAACAGATATTAAAATAAATAACCGAGTCAAACTCAGAACGAGCAAAAATTAACAAAAGTTGGGCGCAAAACCCCAATGCCTTCCCAAGCCCAGAACACAATTTGCACTTTACTGAAAAAAATAAAAATGAAGGTGCATTGTCAGTTTAATATACATATAGGCTACTCATCTTTAGTAATCAATATGTTAATATTATTTGATTTATTAAAGTTATAAAAGCAAAAAAAAATTATATTTTTTCAGTAAAGTGCCAATTCTGTTATGGCCTTGGGAAGGCATAGGGGTTTTGAGCCCAACTCATGATAATTCCTGCTCGTTTTGAGTCTGACTTGGTCATTTATTTTAATTTCTGTTTGTTTTGGGTTTCATTTATTTATCGATGCTGATTTGTGGTAGTTTCGAGTTTGGTAGATTATTTTATTTTTAGTCATTTTTGTTTAATGGAGTTCTTTACTTTTCTTTGAAAAACTTATTTTGGAGAAAAAGTTTTTTTAATTAAATTCTTTTTGTTTTATATTGACATAGTCTTTTCAGGGAAAAAGAAAATAACACTTTAAATCTTTTAATTTTTTAAGACTTTATTGTTTGGCCTGCTATTTGTATGCTGGAGAAAAATTTTCAGCAATTTTTAACAAATACACTATTTTAAAAATCTGGACACAAATAGTACTGTTTAACTTAGCTTCATACCTCCTCTATTTGATCTGAAATGGAAAACTTGATACCATTCGCAAGAAAATCTGTTTAATTTCTTTGATAGCTTTGATACACTTACAGTATTTTCATTTGGTTAAATTTTAAGAGCAGAAGTAGCCTCGAAAGTTTGAACATAATACCCTCAGCTGTACTTGGGATACTGCTGAGATGCCTTATTGGGAATTAGCATTATGACAGTGCATTTTGATTTAATCTTGAGGGAACCTTTAGTTTTTAAACATAATGGGCAAATGGGAGGGTGGGAGTGGAAGGGGGATTAGTTGCCCTCCAATCACTTTCGACTATTAAAAAGAGCATGAGCCCTTTCTATTTTCAATCGAATGAGCCCCTTTTGAAGTTCCCACGACAACTCCTTCGATATGAAGTGCCCTGGTCTCAACAACAACAACAACAAGAAATATTACTAATCACTTTCGACTATTAAAAAGGGCACTAGCCCTTTGAATTTCAAATCGAATGAGCCCTTTTCTGAAGTTTCTATGACAATGTCTTCTATAAAAACCTTATATGCCCCCAGGGCGTAACTTAAAACCCTTGTCCTAAGGGCTGTGGTGGAGTGTCCTCCTCAAAAACATGTTTTCTATCTCTAAATCAACTACGCTGAACAAAATGGCTATCTCAAAATTTTTAATGGATGTGTTTGGCGGAATGATGGACATGGGGGGGGGGGGGGGCTAGTTGCCCTCCAATCACTTTCGAATATTAAAAAGCGCAATAGTCCTTTGAATTTCCAATCGAATGAGCTTTTTTAAGCTTTTTACAAAAAAGTTTTCTATAAAAACCTTATATGCCCCCAGGGTAATACGTAAACACCTTGTCCTGTGTGCGGTGGGGGAGTGACCTTCGCAATAACGTATTTGACTTTTGAATCTAAAACACGCTGAACAAAATAGCTATCTCAAATATTTGATTTGATGTGATTGGGTGAATTAAGGGCGTGTGGGGGGGGGGGGGGCTAGTTGCCCTCCAATCGCTTTCGACTATTAAAAATTGCACTAGCCCGTTGAATTTCCAATCGAATGAGCTTTTTTGAAGTTTCTACGACAACGCCTTCTATAAAAACATTAAATGCCCCCTGGGCATAATTTAAAACCCTTGCCCTGAGGGTTGTGGGGGATTGTCCTCCTCAAAAACATATTATCTATCTGAAAATCAGCTACGCTGAACAAAATGTTTATCTCAAAATTTTAATCGGATGTATGTGGGAGAGGACAGTAAAAATGGGCGTGGGAGGGGGGATAGTTGCCCTCCAATCACTTTCGACTATTAAAAAGGGTACTAGCCATTTGAATTTTCAATCGAATGAGCCTGTTTTGAAGTTTTTACGACGACACCTATAAAAACCTTATATGCCCCCAGGCTATATATTAAAACTCTTTGCCTGAGGGTTGTGGGGGAGTGTCCTCCTCAAAAAAATATTTTCTATCTGGATATCAACTTCGCTGAAGATAATGGCTATCTCAAAATTTTGATAGGATGTGTTTAGGGGAATGATGGGGGTGGGGGGGGGGCCTAGTTGCACCTCTAATCACTTTCGACTATTAAAAAGGACACTAGCCACTCCAATTTCCAATAGAGTGAGTCCTTTTCGAAGTTTCTACGACGACTCCTTCGATACGAAGTGCCCGGGTATAGAAAAAAAAACAAAACAAAAAACAACACATTGTGCCACACACATTGTGCCTTCTATAAAAACCTTCTATGCCCCCAGGGCATAGCTTAAAACCCTTGCCCCGATGATTGTGGGGGAGTGTCCTCCTCAAAAAGATATTTTCTATCTGGAAATCAACTACGCTGAACAAAATTGCTATCTCAAAATTTTGATTGGATGTGTTTGGGGGAACGAGGGGCATGGGGGGCTAATTGCCCTCCAATCACTTTTGACTATTAAAAGGGCACTAGCCACTCTAATTTACTATCGAATGAGCCCTTTTCGAAGTTTCTACGACAACTCCTTCGATACGAAGTGCCCGGGAGGAGAAAAAACACATTGTGCCCACATCGTTCTTTACTTAGGCAGCGCTAGCTCGCTGCCTATGACCATTCATTAAAGTCAGATTCCCTTTCCCACTCAGTCTTGTATCTTTGGTCTACCCTTTTCTTTGTGATCCTCGGTTTTTTGTTGGAGGGTTCACTATCGTCGAGTCTTTATCACCGTCCTCATATTCCTGATCGAATCTATCTTTTCTGCCATTATGTTGTAACACGTTTGGTCTATAAACAAGAGAAATATTTAGCTATTATTTCCTTTCTTTCATGAAAAAAAGGAAACGGAAAAAAAGGAAAAGGTGAAAGAAACGAACATGAATTAGTTTAATTTCTTCCAGCGCCAGCCTGCTGAGAACCCTTGGTTCTTTCCGGATAAATCCTTCGCCGGGAATCCGGCTGAAGTCGGAAATTTGGCAGAAGTAAGGCAGGAAGTTTTGATCAGTTTCGTCAAAGCAGATATGACGTCAAATCACAGCGGGTATGACATAAACACACACATGTTGCGTTTTTGCTGATACCCCTGTTACCACGGTAACTGCGGATCTGCAGTTAGTTGTTTTGTAGTTACCGTGATATCTGAAATACGGTCCACTGCAAAAACGACTATTATATTGCCGAAATTGCACTTTTCAAAAGTCATCCCAAAAGAAAAACTGATATCCAATTATTTAACTAAGTGCTGAACTTCTTTCTCACCAATTTGACAAAATTGGATGAAAATGAGATGACTTTTCAGATACCAGGAGCAGATACCACGGTCGGACCGTGATATCTGAATATCAGTTACCGCGGTAACTGGCCAGATACCACGACAACTACAAAAACGCCTTTTGAGCGTGGTATCGGATACCACGGTAGCTGCAGAAACGACATTAGACCGTATATCGAATACCATGGTATCTGCAAAAACGCAACTATTGTCGTATAATAATAATATTTATTACCCACTCTATAGGTTTAAGATAGTGGAGTAATCAAAGGTAAGAAATAGAGAGAGTGCAAAATAACACACACAACAACAAAAACCACTCAATGAAAAATTATGTTTCTAAATCTGATTAGTAAAATTTTTTTTACCGAAAAGGGCTGAAAGACCAAATAAAATGCGTTACTTCGTTGCTATGACTTGGGCCCATGCTGACTTGGACACACATATTCAAGCAACGAATTAAATAGATACGTCAATTACGATCCTATTCAGAGAAAATATCCTTCCCTAAGGTTGATCATGAGGTTTGACAGCCAGACGAGGACCCTTGGCAAGAAGGGCCGAAATATCCGTTGTATGCATTACTTGAATATATTCGCGAATAATAAAATTCCATATAGTGATATTCCCTGTCAGATTTGGGGTACCTCTACAGCTAGTAGCTGTGTTGCATGCTTGACGAAAACGATTTACGACAAATAGGCGTTCACGCACTGAGCAGTGTTAACCAAGCTCATTTGATTGGGCCACTGAAAAGCCGAGTTTGTATTGAGGTTCAAGGTTTCCGCGTCATAGTAGAACTTAGCGATGTGATCATGGCCTTAAATATTCTGAACATCATGATAGAGAAAACAGTAAAAATGCCATAAACTCCTCTTAACACAATCCAATATTGCATTGTATTAACTTAAAATACACATACAAAAATTCGCTTTTCAGTTCAACTTTAAGGAGTCTGGTGAAGAACGGATACCTACAAGAGCCAATTGTTGGGCCACAGATTAAATTTTGGGATTCCATAGAAACCTTTGGTCTTGTTCATTTTGGATGCCTGTTCAACTATCATCCGTTTTGGACTTCTTTTGTTTTGCTTGTCGGGATCCCAAAACGTAAGTGGAGGGCTACCTATAGCCTATAGCCTACCTGTAGCCTAAGCACGATAATTGTCGAAGAGAATGAGATATTTTGATGAAACTCGGTGGGAGGATCCTTTGGGTCAAGGGAAAGGTCGAGTTCGTAGATGGGCTCTGTAGCCCTACACTTGAGTGGGGATTCAAATTAAGGGACAGACAAAATATTTTTAAACAGCTAATGAGATAGTCGATTATAGGGTAAGAAAACATGCTGAACACGGCAATGAAAACCATCTTCTCGCCGGACAAGTTATTCGCCCGGAATCCGGCTAAAACCGGAAAGTTTGTTAAAAGTAAGAGTTTTATTTGAAGTTGATAAGATGTTCGATTTCGGGTTAAGAGGGCATGCTGAAACCGTATATGACAATCGTTTTTTAGCACAACATATATTTCGTCCGGAATCCGGCTGAAACCGGATAATTTGTTATACGTATATTTTTTATTTGAAGTTGACTAGATGTTGGAAAAAGGGTAAGGAGATACGCTAAATTCGTTTCTGAGCTTCAATTCTTCGCCAGACAAGTAGCTCCGGAATTTCGGAGAAACCGGAAAATTGGCAGAAGGCAGGATCGTTTCAATCGGTATCGTTAAAATATATATGACTTAAGGAGGTAAACATACATGCTGAATCCAAATCTGAACTTGGTTTTCTCAGAGGATTAGCCATTCGGCCTTAATCTGTTTCTAGATCTTTAAGAGTAAAAATGTTCAAGGAGTCAGGCGAAGACTGGATCTAGCGAAGACAAAACCCAATGTCTGGATTAAATATTAAATTTTTGGGATCCCATAGAACCTTTGGTCTTCTTTTTGACTTTCACAGAGACGCATTCAGTTATCAGATATTTTCCGTCCAGCCCAGCCGCGTCGGAGACTAGAAAGGCTGGACACAGTCGACAAGTGCTAACAAGGAAATTGTTAGTTTCAAAAAAACTAATATTTCTTAGCTGTTTCATCATCGTGATTTTGATGATCTCTTCTAGTGAGAATCTGGCTTTCAAGACTTTCGGTAGGAACTACACCTCTCGTTGATACCATATGACGAATTCTAATTTTGAAATGATGAAGTAACGAACTGGCAACTAGTTAAAACACGCATTTTGGTAAACAGAAAACATCATAGAAGCCGCCCACCCCCTAAGATAGGCCAGTACTTTTTGGCTCAATAAACTCTTTCTGACCTGATCACATTCAGGGCCATAACGACTAGGCGGGAGGCGCCCCCCCTCGAATATTGTCGGCCAGTCGTTAAAAAGTAGCTGAGTCACCGCGCAGTGCCGCTATTTTTCGTGAAAACAGTCAATTTTTTACTTGGAACAAGTAGATTTTTCTTAAAAACAGTCGGTTTCTTCTTGAAAATAGTTGTTTTTCTTAAAATAAGCCGAATTTTTGTCAACACAGTCGTTTTTGTCTGCGTAAAACAGTCGGTAAAAATGACCAGCCAGTCGATTAATACCCCCCCCCCCACACATTTTGGCTAATAACGGTTCTTACGACACCTAGGCTGCTTAAATATAGTTACTACTTACCATCAATACTATCAGACAATCCTGTGAAAGTCTGTCTGGCTCTTATTGCTAACTTGAAAACACTCGGGCTAAGCTGACAGAGGTCATGAAGTCATGAGATGAACTGAGAAACTCAAACGTCAAAGTTTCGTCAAAGCCGTAAAAATAACTCAACCCCCTTCGAACACACTGGCCTCCCAGGGGACAAGCTGCCGACCGCAGACGGGTCATTAATTAAGGCCCATAGTTGACTTCCGCGAAACGAGTCAGACGCGTCTTTGAAAATCCCCATTTTATGCAACAAAGACATTTGCGAAAGATAAGAAACTTAAAGTTGGACAAATTTTACGTACGGGAACAAATGCGGTATAAAAAGTCATTTAGCGGCATAATCGCGGCGTGCATCATGATCAAAATTTTATGCGGCATTTCTCTCAGAATATCGGCGTAATGCCGCGAAATGCGGCATAAATGGCAACACAGCCCAGGATTGCCAACTGGACATATTTTATGTCAAATGGACATATTCGTGTGAACCGGGACACAATGACATAATAGGGCAAAAAAGGGACATATTTTACAAATTTGGGACATAAAAGGGACACATTTTGCAAATTTATGACATATAATAGAATATTTCCCCACTGGATAGGTATTTTTGTAAAAAAAATATTTTTTTCACCAAATCAGCATTAAAACTAATTGTCTAGCACTAAATTTACTTAACTACTTATTTTTTACTTGTTTTTACAAACGCTATTTTTTTAAAAACATTATTATTTTTCGGAGTTGCTTGCTCTTTCCCGCAGACAATTATCTGCAAATACTCTTGAAATTCTTTACAAGTTTGTATCCTTTCATCTATAAATGATTTTATTTCTCCTTCCTTTTACGCTACAGTCAAGATAATAGGCAACCAGGCACTTTTTTCGATAACAATGGCTTCCGGCTTCCAGTAGTCGGGCCAACATCTATTTATTTATCAAGTATTACTAACTGAAAATGAAATACTAGCAAAAGAAAAAGAATTAGATTCTTGATGACCTAGAATCAATTTTGATATCAATAGACGTACCAAAAAATTAGTTTATTGTGCTAATTCCAAATATATAGTATTTTTCAAGTTTAGTGTTACCCATTAGTGGGCCTGACAAAAATTTGCCAAATTTTCGAAAAATGTGAAACTCACCCCATAAGAGTTAAAGAATTTTAATGGAAATCATGCCATCAGAATCAGCGCATCAGAGAACCCCATTGTAAAGGTTCCAAGCTTATATCCATATAAATAAAATTTTATAGTGTTTTCCAGAAGAAGCATCACGGATTCTTGTTTATTTGTTGTCATTGCTTTTTCCAGGGGTGATCATATCGAACCAATGGTACTAGAATTTTGCAAGAGGACTCGTTCAAACGAAAGTTCTATTGTCCTTTTCAAGTGACCAAAAAGTTGGAGGACAACTAGCCCCCGTCCCGCGCCCTTTTTTCCTGAAAGTTGTCTGATCAAAATTTTTAGATAGCATATCAATAGATATGTCTGGAGAAATCATGACCCCTCAGAACCACCAGAGAAAGGGCCGCAAGTTATGAAATTTGCCCAATGTTCACATATAGTATTTGTCATAGGGATGTATACCGACATTTTCCAAGGGAGGAAGGAGATCTTCTGGGGATGGATTTTCTACGGGGAGAATTTCCGTTTGAGATGGAAGTTTCTGGGGGTGAGCTTTTAAGAGGAAATTTTACATGGGGAGAATTTACCAGAATTTGTATACAGAATGTGTGTTATTTTTCTTTTTTCTCGTTATTGATCCCATTGTACATGTGGAAAAAGTTTAAGGGAAATGTCAGGGGGAAGTATTCATCGGAGTTACAATTCTTTTGGGATCCTGTTTTTTTTTGGGGGGGGATTATCCACGGGAGAAATTGCCCTGGGGGAATTATCAACAGGAGAAATTCTCTATGGGAAATTTCTGGGGGATAAAATTTCCAGGGGGGGGGGGTTTCCAAAATGGATATTCCCCAATGACCTTAAAAAGGAACAGAAACTAAATGAATGCAAGTCTTTTTTCAAATAAAAGTATGGTAAGGAGTATTTTTCAGGCAGAATTGTAAGCAAAAAAAATTTCTGGGAAGGATTTACAGCAGGGATGGAATTGTCCGGGGGTAATTTCCCTGTGGAAGAATTTTACATGGGAGGAACTTTATATAGAGGAATTTTTCGTGGGGAAATTTTCCACAGAGGGGGTGGATTTCTTAAGATTATCTGAAAAACGATAATAAATAAATACAAAAACTAGTTTTTTCTACCGAAAGTAAGGGGCGACATTAAAACTTAAAAAGAACAGAAATTATTCCGTATATGACAGGGGTTACTCCCTCCTCAATACTCCTCTCTACGCTAATGTTTGACCTTTTGTCTATTTTTTTTAGAACGGTTCTTAAAACCCAAGGGCTGTGTAATTGAATCAAACCTTTTTTTAAAAGTTCTTGAAAAGATAAGATTTTAGAGTGAAGAGAGGGGTATTGAGGAACAGGCAGCTCCCTTAATATATGGAATAATATTTGATTGTTTTAAGTTTTGATGTTGCTTCTTACTTCAAGTAGAAAAGATCTGTTTTTATTTAACGAATGAAAGTGATAAGGTTGCAATTTATTTTTTACTTCCGACCAAGGCACATTCTTTAGAAAGTGTTGTCGTTGAAACTTCGAAAGCTCTCGATTGGAAATTGAAAGTTTTAACAAGAATCATAAGTGATTGGAAGGCGAAAAGTCCCCCCCCCCACGCCCTTCATTTCCCCAAACATGTCCAATCAAAATTTTTAGATTGTCAGCATATATTAAAAGTTCCAGTAATTATATTTTTGCGGATGACCCCCCCCCCAAAAAAAAAGATTTCAGGGCAAGGGTTACGAGTTATACAAGTTCTCCATTATTAGCATATACGATTTCTATGGAAGGGTTGGTTTTACAAGCTTTTGAGGGGACTCACTGAATTAAACATCAGGTGTTCTAGTGTTATTTTTAAGAGTCAGAAGTGATCAGAGGCAAACCAGCCTCCCCTCCTCCAGCCACGTCTTCTTTTCTCTAAATGCATCCGACAGAAATTTTGAGATAGTAATTTTGTTAAAAATGGTCAATCAAAACATATAACAATGCCCTCAGCGTTTACATAACCCCTAAGAGCCCTGGGACAAGGGTTGTAAGTTATGCCCCAGAGGCATATAAGGTTTTATGAAATGGGTAGTCGTATAAACTTCAGATGGGGCTCATTTGATTGAAGTTTAGTGCCGTTTATAAGAGTGAAAAGTGATTTAAGGGCACCCACCCCCATGCCTATCAGTTCCGAAAACCAGTCTCTAATCAGAATTTGGTGACATGTGTTTTGTTCAGCATTGTTCAAAGGTCCAGTAATTATGCCTTTGGGGATGTCACCCCCCCCTGAGTAAGGGGCAACCCTGCTTACCTAGCGCTCCGTAGCGTCGCTTGACTCCTGAATTTTACCTTATGACATGCGCAAGAAATACTCTGATTTGCAAAAAACTACCAAAAGAAGTCAAAATGCCGACCCTACCTGTCAGGCGGAACTCTCGTAAGAAGATGAGCCTTAAGGTCCCACAATTAGTTTTTTGCTGTTTACATGTTTTTATGACTTTTATGCTTTCATACTAGTTCATTTTGTCTGGATGTACTAAATGAATCTTTTTCGTTTTCATTGTATTCGACTTTAACTGACCACTTTGAAAGAGGTTTACAAGTCGTAAAAAAACTTCATCTTGAGATTTCAAGATGGACATATTATAGACAAAATATGGACATAATTTGTCTGAAAAGAACACATTTTTGGATTCTCAAGGGACATATTCGTTGACAATAAAGTTGGTAACCCTGGTTACAACCCATACACTTTTTGGAATTTAAGCTTTAGTATAAAATAGAAGTAAGTTAAATAATAGCACTCAGTCAGTCTAAAGTATCAATTAGTGCTGCTAGATTATTTCAGCTATGCTGAATCTGGGCGTAGGAGTCAACTGAGAGTAGGTAGGCCTTTGCATGTAAGAGGGAGAACAGTAAAGGTGTAGGTTAGCCTTGTTTCACTAGCCTAAAACAACTTATTTCTTACTGTATACTACTCAGTCAATTGAGCAGAAAAGGGTAAAGTTCTACGAAATCATATTATTGAGTTAGGAATAAAGTGAATACACCATTCGATGCCTTTTTTTTATGCTGATTACGAATATAATAAGCATTTCTATCGGAAATGTAGTTCAGCCCCCCCCCTTATATAGGCTAAACCTAACCTAACCCAACCTAACCTATCCCTGAATTGGGCTATATAGGGGGGGGGGGGCTCAAATATATTACCGATAGACATGATTATTATATTAGAAAACAGAAGAAAAAAAGGCATCGAATGGTGTATTCACTTTAGTCCTAACTCAATAATATGATTTCGTAGAACTTTACCCAGAAAAGTAGCAAAAATAATGTCCAAAATCACTTATTACTGTGTTTCTTGGTTTATTGGTTGACATAGTCATAGCCTACAGAGGGAGGAGGGGGTAGCTGCCCTCCCCCTAGAACTTCAAATTTACCCTGGATATGACTGAAAAAGCAGTTGAAAAAACATAGATAGCTAAAAAACAGGGTAAATTTCTTGGTGACACTAGGCTATAATTTAGCTAGGCTAGGATGAAAGTGAAAACATCATTTGATGCCTTTTTTTATGCCCTTTCATAATTCAGTCATCACTTCTGTTGCAAATTGTATTTTGAGCTCTTAAAGGGACCCAGAAGGTATTTTATATGAATTATAAAAGAGCATAAAAAAAGCATCAAAAGATGATTTCACTTTCATCCTAGCTAAATTATATGGCCTACTGCAAATGAACTACTTACCATTAATTTTACCTTCCCACCCTCTAATGTGGAAATATATACCCAGAATTGGAATATACTCTGAATT
Organism: Artemia sp. Qi Xiang Cuo; assembly: GCF_049724085.1. Classification (NCBI taxonomy): domain Eukaryota; kingdom Metazoa; phylum Arthropoda; class Branchiopoda; order Anostraca; family Artemiidae; genus Artemia; species Artemia sp. Qi Xiang Cuo. Next base: position 22,258,485 of record NC_142795.1, read on the forward strand.
GTTGACAGCAAAGTTTTGAATTGCAAAATTCAGCACTATTGTTTGAGGTGCCTAATAAATGAGTTTTGAATTGCTATAAAAAAGTATTTTGGACTTTATTACTCTTGAACAACTTATTTATAAACTAGTGATATGTTTTTCACATACTATTGTTAAAAACATATCACATGCATTTATGTATTAAACATGGCCTACATTTAAATGTTTTACTTTAAATCACATCTAACCTTAAATTGCAGCTAGGAGCAATCTAAGGATTTCTCATTGTAGAGTTCTGGAATGATGACTAGTTGTACGCAAGGATCACTGGTGACCAGGTGCTGCTCCATCTTTAATAGCATCCCAATTGAATTTACACTCTTTGGAGGACCACTCAGCATCTAGCCTTTGTTTAAGAACATCAATGGATTCAGCAGTAACAGTTTCATTAGATAATTTATTCCAATTGTTGACAATATGTGTTTGACGAGATTGTAAACAAGATTATAATGACATAAAAAAAATTGTACTAAAATTTTTTAAAGATGAAAATTTTGGATCCAAAGTATTCCCTAATTTTGCCATCATTGTATGTGAACAAAAATGTTGTAATGTGTTGCACATACAATTAATTTTTAGAGTAATAAAAGTCATAAATAATCTGCTTTCCTTTGCTGAACAACGGCGAAAAGTAATTTGTGAAAATTTAAAAAAGGTAAACTATTTGCAATTATCACCATTACTACAATTTGGCCACTTTTGGTATCGATTATTGCCTTTTGATTAGGACTTGATTCTGTTGTCACAATCTGAAATTATCAGTTTATAATTAGGTATATTTATACTAATAGTTTTTTTGTTTTTAGCAGTATCATTTTTTGTAAGACTATTTGCCATGTGCCTTCAGCAAGAGAATTTATTTTTGATATACTACACATGTAAGGAAATATATTGTAAAAAAATTTCCTTTAGTATTTTTGTAGCTGTGCTATTTTTATTCCTAGACAAAGAGTTTTAAATTATTGTTCCTTTATGACACCAAACTATTAAAAATCTCTTAATCCTCTACTGACTAAGAGTTATTCCATCTATCAGAATTTTTAACTGTTTCACCCAATTGTCTTGTTACTTTCTCCTCGACTTCTTGTGGTTTTTTCTTTTTCGGTTTTGCTAGCAAAATAAGATCAAACTTTTTGTATTGTTTTCTCGAAAATTCTTGACCTTTTAGTTTTGTTTCTTTTGCTTGCGCGGCCGCTGAAGTCGGTTTTGATTTCCCTATTTCTTTAACTACCATATGGTCTGATTTGCTGTCAGACTCTTCAGAACTGGTTTCCGATGATTCCACATTAGAACTTTTAGAGGTGGCACTTCGGGTTTAGAGGTATCACCTGCCCTTCCTTTGTAAATTTCTACTCCTCTGGAAGATAAGGGTTTATTCTCCAAGTTTTCGCTTTGAGTTTTCAACTCGGGAGACTTGAAAGATTCTTGAGAACTTTGAGAGGAATCAAAAGTTTTTGCGGGTTTCTCCAATGTTTCAATGCCATGTCTTCAGGGGGATGGGGCATTTTTTGCACTAGTGTTTCCCTCCATGAAGTCCATTGTTTAGACTTGACCTTGGACACAGTTATATCATGATATTGTCCTTCCTGGTCATCCTTGGGAGTTTGATTCCAAGGATACCTATTTTGCCTCTTTTCTATGGGGAAATTAATTAAATCCATAGCTTCTCGCAGATTTGTTTGAATTGAATCTTTGGGAGGAGTTTTCTTTACAGTAATACCTGGAGTTTATACTGCTCTGTTCAATTCCTCCTGTAGTGACAGGGGTCGCTACATAAAAGTTAAAAAAGGTAAACTATTTGCCTGTTATACCTGAAAAATTCTGGTGCATGACTTTTCGACATTTAGAATTTCCATTTTTACATTTGACCAACTCTCCTCAATATCATCACTAATCAGCTTTTTCTAGTTGACTTTGGCAAGTTTTTCAGAGACTATTTTGTAATTTACATACTTTTGTTGCTCAGAGGAAGGCTGAATGGTAGGTAGACATAACTCTGAAATAATTATAACATGGTCATCGTTACCAATAAGTATGGTTAAAAAATTCTTAATAAAAAGGTCAGGGCTACTGAGCATAACCAGATCAAGAGTGTTGAAGATTTGACCTTCCCTGAAACGAGTTGGTTGTGAAATTGTTTGACAGATGGAATTATTAGAGAGGACAGACAAAAAAGGAGAATCTCTGTCACAAAAACCAGATCCATCAATCCATTGGATTTCAGGGAGATTAAAGTCCCCCATAAGGAAAAGTTCATAGCTGGTAAAATTGGTCACCGCGTGAGACAACATGGCAGCCAAATTTGATTCAGAGTCCATAACTCACGGCGCACTGGGGCTTCTATTAACAACGCCCATTACAATTGAAGTTCTTTGATTATGTAATTTAATCCACACAGACTCTAGTCCATCTCTTATATAAAGGCACACTCCTTGGTGGCAAAGTGGGGAATTCAGATTAAAAAATTGTTGGTAATCATCAGTTTTGATTTCATGAGGAGTTAAAACTGACAAGGTATGTTTTGGAGAAACTTCTATAATTGCAGCAACATCCGCTCCTTCAGATTTCAGACAAAAAGAAAGTTCAGAAAGCTTATTAGGGAGGCTGTCAACATTGGAGCTAAAGAATCTCATTCCCTGAGAGGTCGAATCAGCAAGGATGCAGGAAGCAAGGACATATGAAAGCTTAAAGCATATAATAATATGTTCACTACATTCACTGGTAATCATTAAAATATTTTCAGTGGGTAATAAATATTGTTCCTTATATAATTCTGATAATAAGTTATCGAAGTTGTTTTTTAAAACTATTTTGATCAAAACTATTAAAATGTGACATGCGTAAATTCACACCTAGTTCACCACCTTACGTGTCTCTTAGCGTACTCACTCCTTTTGTTGTAAATTATGGTACTTCACTCATTTCGTCTTGGCAAAAATTTTTAAAACATTTACAATATAGTTTCTTCACAGAACAGTTCGAGCATGGTTATTTTCATCTTGGACGAAACGCTTTCTCTGTCAAACGGGAAATGATGCTCCCAGGTACAAATGTGTGGAACTTTGATATCAGAGTTCATTCTAACCTTCTGTTTTTGGATAGTTCATAAGGTGCCTTATCGTTAAGGGTTTGAACACTGGGACTGCGTTGATAATAGATGGGTCGATTTTCTTCTCAGCATATCGTTCTTGGGATATTTTAAAGTACATAGAGAATGTATTTCTCGTATAAAATTGTTCGTTTGTGCACTTGGGGATTAAGTTCTCTTATAAAATTGTTCGTGCATGGCTTGCGTATATTAGCTTTTGCGGTCATTCCTCGGTTAATCACAGGGGAATTGATCACAGGGGATTTGGAATGGGTCGACATCAAACTTTAGTGACTCCTTAAACATATTGTCTTAAACTTGTGGGAGGAGTATATTGTCACTAAGGGGTTAGTCACTGGGGTTAATTTTGGTTTCTTTAATTCAGTTGTTGGTTTCCATGTCCATTTTTCAGAAATTATCTCGTAACATTTATGGGATAACAGGAATAGGAACTTTTCGCATTTGATAGAGGTGATAGGATGGATTCCGAGAAATGGTCGAAAGGGATTCAACGCACGTAAATAATTTGGGTTCATCTACTATCATAACTATACAGTAATATGGTGCCTGGGTCCATAAGGATTATCAAGGGGGATATTTATGTACTTATATCTTGTACTGGTCGATGGGGTTCCCATGATTTATGTGTTTATATAGTTCGATAATGCACTGGATACTGAGATTCAAATATAGTGTTACCTGATACGTAATATGGTTTGTGGTCGAGGAAACAACGATCAAAAAGGTAACTGTAATTTTCGTAAACGAAGCTAGGACGAAAATTGCCTGGAGTCTATGGTGAGTACTCTTCGTTGGTTGAGGTATGATGAAAATAGATGCTACTAGGTTGTATTTGCACTGGACAAGGTATTGTAATTAATGATTTCCGATAGGTCATTCCAATTCCTGTAATAAAAATAACGAGGCAGAATCACACGTTCTTTAAAACGAGTAGTCATAATACACAATAAGCAATACGATTGATTATATTTAACGGTTAACGGTACGCTACAAGGCAAAACTAAGCAAATGCCAATATTAATGCACATGTATTGATTTTAACAAAATGATATTGTTACTTTTAGTAAGGTTTCTTATTATTTTCCTTAGTATACGTTATTACACACACTTTATCTTAATCTTCTTCAACCCTTATTTAATTCTACATTAGATTAAAATAACCATTTAAACATAAGTTACACTACATAATTTAGTTTGAGGTCTCAGTTTACAACATATTTCATGCCTTCATTGTTCAGGCACGTCCATGCTGTTTAAGAAACGCATGTTGCAGCGTCGTAGCCGCACGGTTTTACGTAAACGACACTTACAATGTGGGAGCAAGACATAGCAAGGACGAGTGGAGACCTCTATACCCACTCGTTTTTTATGACTTTTATTACTCAAAAATTAATTGTATGTGCATTTTGTAAATTAATTGTAATACGCATTACAACATTTTCGTTCACGTACAATAATGTCAAAACCAGGGAATACTTTAGATCCAAAATTTTCATCTTCTTCAAAAAGTTTAGTGCAATTTTTTTACGTCATTATAATCTCGCGTGGTAACTTCCAACCTGTTGGATTTTATTTTGGGGTTTTTACCATTAAAGTTCCAGCAATTTTTATACAAACTCTTAAGAAAATTTCCTTCATTTTGTGGGTTATACCCTTGATCTATTAATAATGTAAGGAATCTAAGTGGTAAAAAGCGATTATCATCATTACTATAATTTGGCCACTTTCGGTATCGATTGTCGCCTTTCGATTAGGACTTGATTCTGTTGTCACGATTTGAAATGATCAGTTTGTAATTACGTATATTTTTAATAATAGTTTTTTTTTGTTTTCAGCATTATCTTTTTTTGTAAGACTATTTGCCATGTGCCTTCAGCACGAGAATTTATTTTTGATATACTACACATGTAAGGAAATATATTGAAAAAAAATCCTTTAGTATTTTTGTAGCTATGCTATTTTTATTCCTAGACAAAGAGTTTTAAATTATTGTTCCTTTTGTTCTTAATCCTGTAATGACTAAGGGTAATTCCATCTATCAGGTTTTGTAACCGTTCTACCCGATTGTGTCGTTACTTTCTCCTCGACTTCTTGCGGTTTTTCTTTTTCGGTGTTGCTAGCGAAATAAGGTCGAACTTTTTGTATTGTTTTCTAAAAAATTCTTGATCTTTTAATTTTGTTTCTTTCGCGTGCGCGGTCGCTGAAGTCGGTTTTGATTTCCATATTTCTTTAACTACAATATTGTCTGATTCGCCGTCAGACTCTTCGGAACTGGTTTCCGATGATTCCGCATTAGAACTTTTAGAGGTGGCACTTCGCGTTTTTGAGGTATCACCTGCCCTTCCTTCGTAAATTTCTACTCCTCTGGAAGCAGAATGTTTATTCTCCAAGTTCTCGCTTTGAGTTTTCAACTCGGGAGACTTGAAAGATTCTTGAGAACTTTGAGAGGAATCAAAAGTTTTTGTGGGGTTTCTCCACTGTATAAATGCCACGTCTTCAGGGCGATGGTGCATTTTTTGCACTAGCGTTTCCCCCCATGAAGTCTATTGTTTAGGCTTGACCATGGACACAGTTATATCATGATATTTTCCTTGCTGGTCATCCTTGGGAGTTTGATTCCAAGGCAACCTATTTTGCCTCATTTTTATGGGGAAATTTATTAAATCCATAGCTTCTCGCAGATTTGTTTTAATTGAATCTTTGGGAGGAATTTTCTTTACAGTAATACCCGGAGTTTCTACAGCTCTGTTCAATTCCCCCTGTAGCGACAGGGGTCGCTACATAAAAGTTAAAAAAGGTAAACTATTTACCTGTTTTTCCTGAAAAATTCTGGTGCATGACTTTTCAACATTTAGAATTTCCATTTTTACCTTTGACCAACTCTCCTCAATATCATCATTAATCAGCATTTTCTCTTCGACTTTGGCAAGTTTTTCCGAGACTATTTTGTAATTTACATACTTTTGTTGCTCAGAGGAAGGCTGAATGGTAGCTAGACATAACTCCGAAATAATTATAACATGGTCACTGTTACCAATAAGTGTGGTTAAAAAATTCTTAATAAAAAGGTCAGGGCTACTGAGTATAACCAGATCAAGAATGTTGGAGATTTGACCTTCCCTGAAACGAGTTGGTTGTGAAATTGTTTGACAGATGGAATTATGAGAGAGGGCAGACAAAAAAGGAGAATCTCTGTCACAAAAACCAGATCCATCAATCCATTGGATTTCAGGGAGATTAAAGTCCCCCATAAGGAAAAGATCATAGCTGGAAAAATTGGTCACCGCGTGAGACAACATGGCAGCCAAATTTGATTCAGAGTCCATAACTCACGGCGCACTGGGGCTTCTATAAACAACGCCCATTACAATTGAAGCTCATTAATTATGTAATTTAATCCACACAGACTCAATTCCATCAGTATTCAGAGAATTGAACTGAATGAGACTAACATTTAGTCCATCTCTTATATAAAGGCACACTCCTTGGTGGCAGAGTGGGGAATTTAGATTAGAAAATAATTGGTAATCATCAATTTTGATTTCGTCAGGAGTTAAAACTGACAAGGTATGTTTTGGAGAAACTTCTATAATTGCAGCAACATCCGCTCCTTCAGATTTCAGACAAAAAAAAGTTCAGAAAGCTTATTAGGGAGGCTGTCAACATTGGAGCTAAAGAATGTCATTCCCTGAGAGGTCGGAATCAGCAAGGATGCAAGAAGCAAGGACATATGAAAGCTTAAAGCATATAATAAAATGTTCACTACATTCACTGGTAATCATTAAAATATTTTCAGTGGGTAATAAATATTGTTCCTTATATAATTCTGATAATAAGTTATCGAAGTTGTTTTTTAAAACTATTTTTGATCAAAACTATTAAAATGCGACATGTGTAAATTCACACCTATTTCACCACCTTACGTGTCTCTTAGCGTACTCACTCCTTCTGTTGTAAATTATGGTCCTTTACTCCTTTCGTCTTGGCAAAATTTTTTAAAACACTTACAATATAGTTTCTTCACAGAACAGTTCGAGCATGGTTATGTTCATCTTGGACGAAACGCTTTCTCTGTCAAACGGGAAATGATGCTCCCAGGTACAAATGTGTGGAACTTTGATATCAGAGTTCATTCTAACCTTCTGTTTTTGGATAGTTCATAAGGTGCCTTATCGTTAAGGGTTTGAACACTGGGACTGCGTTGATAATAGATGGGTCGATTTTCTTCTCAGCATATCGTTCTTGGGATATTTTAAAGTACATAGAGAATGTATTTCTCGTATAAAATTGTTCGTTTGTGCACTTGGGGATTAAGTTCTCTTATAAAATTGTTCGTGCATGGCTTGCGTATATTAGCTTTTGCGGTCATTCCTCGGTTAATCCCAGGCGAATTGATCACAGGGGATTTGGAATGGGTCGACATCAAACTTTAGTGACTCCTTCAACATATTGTCTTAAGCTTGTGGGAGGAGTATATTGTCACTAAGGGGTTAGTCACTGGGGTTAATTTTGGTTTCTTTAATTCAGTTGTTGGTTTCCATGTCCATTTTTCAGAAATTATCTCGTAACATTTATGGGATAACAGGAATAGGAACTTTTTGCATTTGATAGAGGTGATAGGATGGATTCCGAGAAATGGTCGAAAGGGATTCAACGCACGTAAATAATTTGGGTTGATCTACTATCATAACTATACAGTTATATGGTGCCTGGGTCCATAAGGATTATCAAGGGGGATATTTATGTACTTATATCTTGTACTGGTCAATGGGGTTTTCAGGATTTATGTGTTTATAAAGTTCGATAATGCACTGGATACTGAGATTCAAATATAGTGTTACCTGATACGTAATATGGTTTGTGGTCGAGGAAACAACGATCAAAAAGGTAACCGTAATTTTCGTAAACGAAGCTAGGACGAAAATTGCCTGGAGTCTATGGTGAGTACTCTTCGTTGGTTGAGGTATGATAAAAATGGATGCTACTAGGTTGTATCTGTACTGGACAAGGTATTGTAATTAATGATTTCCGATAGGTCATTCCAATTCCTGTAATAAAAATAACGAGGCAGAATCACACGTTCTTTAAAACGAGTAGTCATAATAAACAATAAGCAATACGATTGATTATATTTAACGGTTAACGGTACGCTACAAGGCAAAACTAAGCAAATGCCAATATTAATGCACATGTATTGATTTTAACAAAATGATATTGTTACTTTTAGTAAGGTTTCTTATTATTTTCCTTAGTATACGTTATTACACACACTTTATCTTAATCTTCTTCAACCCTTATTTAATTCTACATTAGACTGAAAATAACCATTTAAACATAAGTTACACTACATCATTTAGTTTGAGGTCTTAGTTTACAACATCTTTTATGTCTTCATTGTTCACGCACGTCCGTGTTGTTTAAGAAACGCATGTTATAGCGTCGTAGCCGCACGGTTTTACGTAAATGACACTTACAATGAGGGAACAAGACATAGAAAGGACGATTGGAGACCTCTATACACACTTGTTTGTTATGACTTTTATTACTCTAAAAACTAATTGTTTGTGCAACGCATTACAACATTTTTGTTCACGTACAATAATGTCAAAACCCGGGAATACTTTGGATCCAAAAATTTCATCTTCTTCCAAAAAGTTGAGTACAATTTTTTTACGTCCTTATAATATCGCGCGGTAACTTCCAATGTGCTGGATTTTATTTCAGGGTTTATGCCATCAAAGTTCCAGCAATTTTTATATAAATTCTTAAGAAAATTTCTTCCATTTAGTAGGTTATACCTTTGATCTATTCAAAGTGTAAGGAATCTAAGTGGTAAAAAGCGATTATCACCATTACTACTATTTGGCCACTCTCGGTATCGATTATCGCCTTTCAATTAGGACTTGAGTCTGTTGTCACGATCTGAAATGATCCGTTTATATTTATGTATATTTATACTAATAGTTTTATTTTGTTTTCAGCAGTATCATTTTTTGTAAGACTATTTGCCATGTGCCTTCAGCACGAGAATTTATTTTTGATATACTACACATGTAAGGAAATATATTGGAAAAAAAAATTCCTTTAGTATTTTTGTAGCTATGCTATTTTTATTCCTAGACAAAGTTTTAAATTATTTTTCCTTTATGACACCAAACTATTAAAAATCTCTTAATCGTGTAATGACTAATGATAATTCCATCTATTAGGTTTTTAACCATTCTACCCGATTTTGTCGTTACTTTCTCCTCGACTTCTTGCGGTTTTTTCTTTTTCGTTTTTTTTTGGCGAAATAAGATCAAACTTTTTGTATTGTTTTCTCAAAAATCTTGACCTTTTAAGTTCGATTCTTTTGCATGCGCGGCCACTGAAGTCAGTTCTGCGTTCCCGGTTTCTTTAACTATCATCTGATCTGAGTCGCCGTAAGACTCTTAAGAACTAGTTTTAGGTTATTCCATATAAAAACTTTTGGAAGGGTAAATTTTTGTTTTCGAGGTATCATCTGCCCTTCCTTCGTAATTTTTACTCCTCTGGAAGTAGAAGGTTTACTCTCTAAGTCCTCGCTTTGAGTTTTCAACTCGGGAGATTTGAAAGATTCTTGAGAACTTTGAGCGGAATCAAAAGTTTTTGCGGGGTTCCTCCACTGTCTCAATGCCATATCTTCAGAGGGATAGGGAATTTTTTGCACTAGTGTTTCCCTCCATGAACTCCATTGTTTAGGTTTGACCTTGGACACAGTTATATCATGATATTGTCCTTGCTGGTCATCCTTGCGAGTTTGATTCCAAGGCAACGTTCTTTGCCTCGTTTTTTTGGGAAAATTTATTAAATCCATAGCTTCTCGCAGATTTGTTTGAATTGAATCTTTGGGAGGAGTTTTTTTTACAGTAATACCCGGAGTTTATACTGCTCTGTTCAATTCCTCCTGTAGCGACAGGGTCTCTCTATTGGGGTTTCTGAAGAAACCATATCGTCTGGAAATCTTTTGGGGGGACAAGGGGTCGAAATTCCATCAGGGAAAAATTGTTTTTTCGGAGATATCGTATAATCCCATTCTCCTGCGCTCTCCGATGATGAACTTTTTGGACCTTTTGGCGTTTTTATTCTTACTGGTATTAGGGATTTTCTCTTGGGAATAACTAGATTTTTCTTGGCTAAAAATTCTTCAAAGTTTCCTCGTCGCTATAATTTTCAAAATAATCTTTTTTGAAATCAAACGGTTTTAACTCGGTTAACCTTGACTTGGGGGCTCGTCTTCTGCGTCTGACAAATCGGTAGACGAGAGACGCTGTATCCATCTTTCCGGGAATTTGGCTCTTTATTCGGCTAATATTTGCCTTGTAAGTTTTCCATTATCGGGGTTCACCATTTTAAAAGTAAAATCGTTATCGTACTTTTTGACAATTATGTACGGTCTAGAGTGTTTATTGGAAAGTTTCTTGCCTTCCGCCTTTGCCTCATTTTTTAGGTAGACACAATCTCCTATCTTAAAATCTATGTTCCCCTTGACTTTGGGTTGGTTTCTTAGCTCTTGGTTTATTTTAGATTTTTCCAACTCTTGCCTAACTATCTTGTAAGTTTTCCTCATTCTATTTATGAACTCTTGTTTGTAATCCTCTGTGATATTGTAATATTGCCGGGACTCAATAATCTCATCATACGGGATTCTAAAGTCGCGACAAAATAGTAAATAAAAGGGTTTTCTTTGGTTGTTTCTGAATAAGCAGTATTAATTATGTTAGTTAAATAAGGTAAGAATTGAACCCAGTCGTTCCTGTTGTCTTTTGTATAAATGCTTAATACATTCGAAATTTTTTATACCTATTTTCTATTTTAACATTAGCTTGTGGGTGATATGGGGATGTCACCAATTTCTCTATGTTAAGAAAACTCATTAAGTCTTTGGTTACTTTTGAAACAAAATTGCTTCCGTTATCACTTATAACCTTATTTGGAATGCCAAATTTTAAAAATAATTTCGCTAAAGCCTTACTCATGGCGTAAGCGCCTTGATTCTTTATTGCTTTTGCAAAAATAAATCCGGAAAAGTGATCTATAACTGAAAGAATACAAGTATGGCCCCTGTTGGAAACAGGTAAGCCTCCACTGGTTCCATATAAATCAAGTGAGACAATATCTAAGGGAACCTCGCTACCGGGACTCTTCCCATTGGGGATTTAGGATAGTTTTGGGGGTATTTTCTTAAGTTACACGCTTCGCATGTACTTACAAATTCTTTAAGTTTTGTTACTGCCGACGGCACATAAAAATATTATTTTAATTTATTGAAAGTTTTCTTTATTCCTAAATGTCCACCTATATCTGAATGAAAATATTCGAATGCAGGTATTATTCAGTTTTGGGGTAATACAGGTATTATTGAGATTTGGTTTCTATTTGCCTCAGCCGTCACAATTCTGCATTATATTTCTGCATCAAGATCATAGTGAACATGATTTATATCTTTTCTAATAGTTTTGAATTTATCTGATAACACATCATCATTCCCAAAATAATTAATAACTGCTAAACACATTTTGTCTTTTTTTTATTTCTTTTTATATTTTCTAAAGACAAGGGACAATAGTTATCCTTATTTTCTTTTACTGTGTCTTTGACTTTGTTTTTATTACATTTATGTTTAGTCTTAGTATTGATAGCGGTAATTTTTTTCTCCTCGGCTTCCGACGGCATATTTTCTGGGAATCTACTCAGAAAGTCACAAGCTGCATTTTGTTTACCTTTTAAATATTCAAATTCGTAATCTAGATCTTGGATTTTCATAATCCATCTAGCTAGAATTCCCGTGGTGTTTTTAAAAGTGCGCAGGTACTGCAAGCTTTTATGGTCAGATCGTAGTATAAATTTTCTACCATTTAAATAGTGTCTAAACTTGTCTAAATTGTGGATTATAAATAATAATTCTAAGTTTGTGGCGGAATAACTACTTTCGCCTTTTGATAAGGTTCTACTCGAATAGCATATCACTTTTTCTATTTTTTTTATTAGAAGGTCCTTGTAAAGGATCAGGGTTTCCTATGGAAATTATTTGCGAAAGAATAGCACCAATGCCTTTTGAACTAGCATCAGTTGTGACCACAAATTGTCCGTTTTCAAAATCAGGCAGCGATAATATTGGTTCAGAAGTGAGTGCATTTTCAGACAGTCTAGGGAAGTTTGAGCTTCCTGGGACCAGGTAACAATTTGGGAGTTCCCTTTAGTTAACTCCCTGAGGGGTTTCGCAATTTTGGCGTAATTGCGCACGAATTTTCTAAAGTAGCCAGTATGACCTAAAATTCCTCTTAATTCTTTCATAGTTCTAGGGGGTTTGAGGTTTTCAACACATTTTATTTCGTCTGGGTCTGGATATATCTCTCCTTGTGTCACCACTACTAAAAATTTAAATTTAGTTTGAAATAAATTTACTTTTTCAGGCCGGCATTTTAAATTGCCCTCTAAATATCTCAAACACATTAGCTAATCTCGCTAAGTGTTGTTCAGCGTTTTCACCTACGCATATGACATCATAAACAAAATGAATGATATTCTTCAATCCTCTTAATAGATGTAATAAGGGTCTACATAGCACGCTTGAACTTGTCTTAAGTCCAAAAGGTACTTTTAAGTATTCGTAGGAGCCATATTCAGTTGTAGAAAATGCAGTTTTATGGACATATTTTTCGGTTATTTTCACTTGTTTATAACCTTGGGAAGATCTAAAGAAGTAAACATTTTGTTTTTGCTCGAGATAGAGTCTAGGATTTCATCTGTTCTTGGTAAAGGAAATTTATCACTAACTACTTGTTATTTAAGGTCTCTATAATCTACTACAAGTCTTAGATCACCATTCTTTTTTGGTACCAAGATCACTGGCGCAGAATACGGACTTATACTGCGGCGTATAATTTAATTTTTTTCTAATTCATGAATTTTATTTTTAACCACTCTTTGCGCTTATACGGCACACGATATGGCTGTTTTGCGACAGGATTACCGGTCGTTAGAATTGAATGTTCATAAAATGATATCAGTCCGATGTCATCTTCAGATGCGGAAAATACATCTTTAAAATTCCATAATAATTCACATAATTTTTTCTTAAGTTCTAAGTCCGTAATATGTTCCATATTAAATTTGTTTAAGAATTGCGATTTAGTTAGAGCGTATTTGTTAATTGAGATTTTAATGTCGTTAACTAGGTTTCTTTTGGAATTTTCCCATCTATCTAAATCATTCTCCGAGATAATTTGGATTTGGACTAAACATGTCCCTTTTTTTATTGTAATTGTATCATTTTCGTGGTTATTAGTTACCCAAATACCATCTTCTGCTTTGTCGTAAGATATAATCTGTTTTTCGCATAACAGATTTTCAGGAATTTCATTTGACGGGGTCGCGAGCCATATTTCTGATTTGCTATCCACTGGTTCAATCATCTGTGATATTTGAATTCTTTGTATCGTTTTGGGAGGGACTTTTGTTTTCCGTATTGCAAATCTATAACATTTTTCTTTATTTTCATTGTCTATTAAATTTAGACTGGCACTGTCCGCCAATAACATTGGCTGCGCCTCAACCGCATTGGGGTTCACTACTTTTTTCATAATTCCACCATATCCTTGATTTCATTCGGCCTATATCGTCGCATATCTCCTATTTTTTGTTTTTGCAGATACAATACACTTATTATTTAAATTTACTTCATCTCTGCAATGTCTCTCAGAATAATTAAACAAATTTCTGACTATGCCATGTCCTATTTGTAGCGAGACATGAGGTTCAAAAGATTGCGATATTATACCGCTGGAGATTTTATTTACTGTTACATTCTCTTCGTAACCTCTGTTACAATTTCTTAAGGTAGAAATTCCATCCCCTACCTTAGCCGGGTAGACAAGCCTTATGTTCGCTATGTCTAGTAATACCTTATTATTTATTAGGTATTCGATAAAAATTTGCGCCGATAATGGCTTCATACGGAAAATTGTTGCATATTATAAATTTTTTTTCGGAAAAATTCTATTATCCCTTTTTACTTCTAGGCTAATTGAACCTTTTGCATCCAATTTATGCCTTGTCACGGTAGTTAAATTTGGATTATTAACGTTCTTCCCTCGCCTAATATGCGGAGGCAATTTATTAAATACATGTGAGCTTATGATATTAACCGTTGCACCAGAGTCAATTAAATCCTTAAAGTAAACATTTGCCACACAAAAATCATTAAATATAGGTAACTTATTATTACTATCACTAAAGGACAGTACTAATATTGGGTTGGACCTATAAAATATTCTAGGCACCCTCTGGGTCCAATTTATTCTTCTGAGGGGCCTGACACGTTTCCCGTGGATTTATTTCATACGTCGGTGTCTGCAATAGAGATTCAGATATGTCCATGGAATCTCTAGCCAATTTATTTACATTTGTTTGTCAATTTCGCCATGTGTTATTACGGTAGTTTGGATTTCTTGCGCCAGTGCCGGGTGCTGGCGTTGACTGTAAATGCCGTTGGCTTAAAAAATTTACGTTTCCCGTTGGCAAATTTTCGGGACTTCTATATACCATCCTTGCAGTATATTGGTTATGACGAGTATTTCGGTTTTCGAATCGATAATTATTTTGTCTATTGGGGGGAGGATTGTACAAATTTGGTTGGTACTCGTTGTGAGGTACTGATTGGTGCAATCTTCCCTGACTATAGCCTTGTGCACCACTGGCGCTAAAATTTGTTCTCCTGAACAAATGGTTGCCATAATTTTGTGTAATACCGACGGCATTCCCTGGTGCCTTTATTTCCCTAATCCTAAAACGGCACTCTCTCGCGATATGCCCAGGTCGATTACAGTTAAAGCAACATACAATTGTGGAACTATTTCCATAATTGATTGGTTTAATGGGCTGAAAATGTACTGTTTTCTGCCTCAAGGGTTCTTGCATTCTATTTCTTTGTGGCACTGGGGAATTATCCCTTGAAAATAAATTTGGATAAGCCTGATCGCCCTTGAAGGTCAGGCTTGCGTTTGATTCGCCTAGGCTGTTTATTTTTGTTTTGCTGTGATTTGCCACAATCGTATTAATTTCAATCATTCGTCCTACCTCCTGAACTGCGAGTTCCAATGTTTCAATATTTTTGGATATTAGCATCCTATATAATTTTGGGGGGAGTCCTTGCAAAAAGGCTTGTAGTATGATTTTTTCATACAATGCTTCTAAACCTTTTCCGAATTTTGCTTCTACCGAAATCTGTATATTGTGAAGATATTCTCTTATATTCTGTGTATGGTCAAAACATACCATTCTGTGTTTTAATCTATTTGTAGAACTAGTTTCGATAAATCTATCTTTGAATAACGTTAACAATTTTTCTATTGTATTTATCGGCAAATTGTCATCACTCCCTATAGTAATTTCAATTTGCTTTAGGAAGGTTAATGCCTGCCCTTTTAATCTAAGTAGGAGCATACCGACTAACGTTTCTAGCTCTGTTTTTCTTAATTCTACAAACTGGGCCAATTGGATATTAAATTCATTGATATCTGTTTGTCCATCATATTGCGGAATAGATTTTGTTATCTCTTCATTTGTCGTGACCAATTTTTGCGCCATTAATAGTTCGCTTAATTCTTCTGATGTCTTTGTGTTTGAATAACTCAAAATAACTGTTTGATTTATTTATTTTTCACTTAACGTATTTGGGGGAGGCTATTATCTCCTATGAGATATTTTAAAGGGTTTTCCTATGATAGCTTAGCGATTTTAGGCCTAATCACTTTTATAAGTCTGTATCTCTCCAATGATTAAAATATAAATTACGAAGTTTGTAGCATAACTAGTTCGCATGTTTTCCTCCAAGTTTACGACCGCGCCATTTGTGGTAATAAAGGCCGACCGTGCCAGATGTAATGTCAAGTATTTAATTAATCTGTATTTGTATATACAGATGTCCAAATGTAATATTAAGGGTATTTAATCTGTATACAGATCGCTCCAATTGCACTGTTGAGGTTTAAAGCTGTGAACTTACACCTTATAAGTTTTCCGATCGCGCCACTTTTAACGCTAAAGATTGTGCCAATTTTGCCATTGAGGGCTGCGCCACAGCAATGGGGATTAAGGTTAATTGGTGACCGCGCCACTCTCAATCTTAGAAAAAAATTAAATATGTAACTACAAAAGTGTAACCTCTTTTCCTCGTATTATCTCCAAATCAGATTCCTTAGGGAGTGCTGCCTATGGAGTACAATTGAACTAGTTATCTACTTGCGATGAGATACGAACATATAATAAGAACTAACATAAATAGAAAAGTAGTGGATTTATTGAACTTACATTTCAGGTGTACAAAACTGTATGTATATGGGCAAGGCTTCACTTCGGTAGGAACATAATGTCTGTAATCATAATGTCTGGGTTCTGCATAATAATAGTAATAATAATAACGCGAAAAACACTTTTCTAACATTATAAAACAATATTCTTGATTCTGCGCGCAAAGAGCTATTTCACGATTGGCCCAACTCCTTGGAGGGCCCGCTACCTTGTAATTATGTTTGCAAACTGAACTCATTATGGTAACTGCCCATTCAATAATTTTTTTTTCAATATTTTTGATGATTAAACATACGTACTGCTATGATAACTTAAACTTCCTGTGAACATTGTATCTAGTGATTCTTGTTATTGCCAAGTTTCTTCGCAAAATTCAAAACTGTCTCCCTTTATTAGCGCCGATGTTTGGCTGAGACTAAAATGCAGTTTTTCTTTTGCTGATTAAGAATTTTTCTTTTTGAAACGAGATTTAAGCTTAATTAGGGGAAGTTTAATTTATTTCGGAATTGTCCTTTGAAGGAAAGAATTTTATTTTTTTGTAATTTAAATATATCACATATTACACACGAAACAGTAGATCATCACTATTTACGTATATACAGAACAGTTTGATTTCATTTGTTAGGTGTCACTAGATGTATTGCCAACCAGGCACGTTTGAGGGCTAAAAGGGTGGGTCGCTTGGGTGGTATAGGCTCTACAATTTAAAACTACCTGGTAGCAGCCACCCTCCAGATGTATGACTGGCCTGCACTAGCCATTGCCTGGACAGTTTAAAGTTAAGGCCATGGCACAACAGCAACTTTGGATGAGTGTGTGCCAGGTGGTAGAGGGTGACAAGTGGTAGTTTGCATATAGTGCCATAACTGAGTGTTTACACCTATTAGAACCTGCTGGATGATACTGGTTTGTCCCAATGCATCTTCCATGACTTACTGCAACAATCATGGTCAACACTAATCTTGAAGCTGTCAACTTATCTGGCCAACGCAGAAGATTTGCTGAGTGAGTTCCACAGTGGGACAATACAATTGGTGAATAAGTAGAACTTCTTATGCTTTAAGCTAAATTTTGGTGCAGTTTTTGTGGATTTCCTTGTGATCTGGTGTATTTACTATTATCTAAAACAGGCTTAATGGTGTCACTGGTCATCATCTTAAATGCAAGGATGAGATCTCCTCTCTTTCTACATTATGTTAGGGTAGGCAGGTCAAGCTTTTCTAGTTTTTACTTGTAGGATATTTGTTGTTTGGCAAAAGGGAGCTTGTTTGCTCTACACTGGTTGCTGTTCTCAAGTATCTCCATGTCACAGTTAAAGTGCAGGTTGGCAACCAACATGCCAAACTCAAGATGGGGAAAAACAAGGGCTGTGTAAAGCTTATTGATAACTCTTGGTTGGCAACTTGTCACTGAATGCTTGCTCAAACCAAGGACCTTGTTTGCCTTAGCTGCTTGGTTCCAACAGTGACTATGAAGTTTAGGCTTATTGTCTTTGGTTACCCAAAGATCATACTCTTCCTTGGCACTCTGAATGGGCATATTGGCACCGGCAGAGTCAGCCATGTGATAAATAGGGCTAGGGCTGTAATAACTTTGGACCAAAATGCAGGACTTTGCATTTGCATGGGTTGAACTTGAGCATCCCAGTTGTTGCCCACAGACAGAGGTTGTTGAGATCTTCTTGCAGAGAAGAGCAATTATCTGTTGAGGCTGCCAAACCAAAGAGTTTGGAATTATCTGCATACAGTTCCAAGTCATTCTTGACCACCTCAGGAGCATCATTTACATGGAGCTTAAACAGCGTTGGACATAGTTTTGTCCCTTGGGGGACACCACTCTTAATGCATACTGTTGTGGAGTTGATAAGGCACTGCACTTTACTGAAAAAATATAAACGTTTTTACTTTCATAAGTTTAATAAATCAAATAATATTAACATTTTGATTGCTACATATCTTTAGGTGTATATTAAACCCCTGACAATGCAAATTCATTTATATTTTTTCAGTAAATTGCAAATTATTTTCTACTCTTGGTAAAGAACAAGGGTTTTGAGCCCTACTTATGCTAATTTCAGCTCCTTTGGAGTTTAACTCGGTTATTTATTGTAATTTCTGTTCGTTTTGGGTTTCATTTATCTATCAATGCTGATCTGTGGTAGTTTCACGCTTGGTAGATTATTTGATTTTATTTTTGCTCATTTTTTGTTTAATGGAGTTCTTTACTTTTCTTTGAAAAACTTATTTTGTGGAAATTTTTTTTAAAATTAATTTGTGTTTGTTTTATATTGACATAGTCTTTTCAGAAAAAAAGAAAATAATACTTTAAATCTTTTTGGTTTTTTCAGACTTTAAAGTTTGGCCTGCTATTTGTATGCTGGAGAAATATTTTCAGCAATTTTTAACAACATACACCCTTTTTAAAACCTGGACACAAATAGTAATGTCTAATTTAGTTTCATACCTTCTCTAGTTGACCCGAAATGGAAATCTTGATACCATTCGCAAAAAATCTGTTTATTTTCTTTGATAGCTTGGATACACTTACACTGTTTTGATTTGGTTAAATTTTAAGAGCAGAAGTAGCCCCTAATGTTTGAATATAATACCCTCATGCGTTCTTGGGATACTGCTGAGATGCCTTATTGGGAATTAGCATTATCGCAGTGCATTTTAATTTAATTTTAAGGCAACATTTAGTTTTTAAACATAATGGGCAAATGAGAGTGGAAGAGGGACTAGTTGCCCTCCAATCACTTTCGACTATTAAAAAGGGCATCAGCCCTTTCTATTTTCAATCGAATGAGCCCTTTTCGAAGTCTCCGCAACAACTCCTTTGATACGAAGTATTCTGGTATAAACAACAACAACAGCCACAAAAATAATACATTATACCCACATCAATCTTTACTATAAAAATGTCAAGACCTTCTAATCGCTTTTGACTATTAAAAAGGGCACTAGGCCTTTCGATTTCCAATTGAATGAACACTTTTGAAACGACAGCACTTTCTATAAACACCTTATATGCCCCCAGGGAGGCTTTGAATAGATTGGGGTGGAGGAGGAGCGTGCGTAGCTGTGTTGGCCTCAGGCGGCTTGGTGCTGTGGTGAGTTGTTAGGAGTAGTAGTAGGACATAAAATACAACCCTTACCCTAAGGTCATTCTCAAAGACCTAATTTCCAGAACCTTCTACTACGTTTAACAAAATGACTATCTGAAAATTTTGATTGGATGTGTTTGGACGAATGGTGGGCGTGAGAGGGAGGTTAGTTACGCTCCAATCACTTTCGACTATTACAAAGGGCACTAGCCCTCTCAATTTCGAATTGAATGAGCCCCTTTTGAAGTTTTACGAAAACTCTATCTATATTATGTTATATGTCCCTAGGGCATAAACTACAACCTTTGCCCTTGGGGCTCTTGGGGTTTTTCATCCTTAAATACATAATTTCCAGAACTTTCAACTATGTTGAACAAAATGGCTATCTCTAAACTTGGATTGAATGTTTTTGGGGCGTAAGGGGGGGGGTTAATTACTCTCCACTGACTTTAGACTATTAAACAGGGCAATTTCCAATCAAATGAGCCCTTTTTGAAATTGCTACAACAACTTACGATATAAACTTTAATGCCCTCGGGGCATAACTTGCAATCCTTTCACTGAGGGCTCTGAGGGGGTTATCATCCTAAGAGACCTAATTTCCGGAACTTTCAACTATGTTAAACAACATGGATATCTCAAAATTTTGATTGAATGTGTTTGGGAAAATGGTGGGCGTGAGAGGGGTGTTAGTTGCTATCCAATCACTTTCAACTATTAAAAAAGGCACTAGAGTAGAGGAGGGGGTACCAGCCCCATGTGGCACCCCTGCTGCCACCTACAACTTTTTTTGCATCCCAAATAAGGGCATAGCCTCCCTAGTGAGAATGATTACGTAATGGGGTCAATGACCTCTTTTTCCAAGGTCGATTTATTTGTTGTTTCCAAGTGTAATGACACTGGGGTGAAGTTTGCACATGTGCATTAACGGGGGAGAGTGATCCACGAAGGGGAGAGAATTTCCGAGATATGGATTTTGTAACCGAGGGGGAAGTGGATTTCCGAGAAATTGATTACGTAACCGACTAGGACAAGTGAATTTCTAAGAACTTGATTGCGTAATCGATCGCGAATGTCATGGTGTCCAGAAATAGTATTTGTTGTTATTGCTCTAGGCAATGTTATGAGTTTCCCGGAATTTGGAACACCTGTGCTGTCGACCTCAATTCACCTATCGTGAATCAATAATTCCCCTTAGAAACAACAAATTAATTTTCCCTTTCTTGACAGATCAATCAATCAATGACATCATCTGTCAGACTTTAAAAATTTCCGCCAAGAAACATTTCTCCAGGAATAGATCCAAGTCACTAATGTCTTTGCCTCGGGAACAACTCTTTTGGTCGAACGCCAAAGGATATTAATAACCAAAGGCCATGGAAACAATTAGGCAAGAAACATCTTAGCGATGAATTGTTTTAGCGCGCGAGAAGGTTTCCTATTAATTTGAAATGTGTTAGCACAGAGATGCCAATAACAAAGGAACACGCTGAATTTACGTTTAGTGATTATTTGGGTGAAACCGTTTTAGACAGGTTATGGAACTATTTCGGCGAAACAGATAGAGACATTTTAAAAGAAGATTTTGAAGAGATTTTGGAAGAGGTTTTGAGTGTGGTCGTTATAATACACAAGTTTCATTTGAACAGTGTTGTGAGGTCCTCTAACCCAACCCCAAAGGGTTCCGATCCTCCTACCCCAACCCCGAAGGACGCCCCCGGTCCTCAAAGGCCCCCCCAGCTCCCAAAGGCCCTCCCCCGGTCCCCAAATGTCCCCCCGGCCCCCAAAGGCCCACCCTGTGCCCCAACGGCTCCCCCAGCTCCCAAAGGGCCACCGGCGGCCCCCAAGGCCCACCCAGACCCCCAAAGGCCATCCCCGGGCCCCCCAAAGGCCCAGCGAGCTCCCACAGGACCAACGGGGTCCCAAAGGCCCGCCACCGGTCCCCAACTGCCCCAAAGGCCCTCCCCAGGTCCGCAAAGGTCCCCCGGGCTCCCAAAGGACCAACGGGGTCCCAAAGGCCCTACCTTGCCCCAAAGGCCCCCCAGGCACCCAAAGGCCCTCTCTGTGCCCCAAAGGCCCACCCAGACCCCCAATGGCCATCCCCGGGCCCCCCAAAGGCCCATCGAGCTCCAAAGGACCAACGGGGTCCCAAAGGCCCTCCACCGGTCCCCAAATGTCCCCCAGGCCCCCCAAGGCCCTCCCTGTGCCCAAAGGCCCTCCCTGTGCCCCAAAAGCCCTCCCCCGGCCCCCAAAGGCCCACCCAGACCCCCAACGGCCTTCCCCGGGCCCCCCAAAGGCCCATCGAGTTCCCAAAAGACCAGCTGGGTCCCAAAGGCCCTCCACCGGTCCCCAAATGTCCCCAAGCTCCCAACTGGCCCCCCGGACCCCCAAAGGCCCTCCCCCGCCCCCCAAAGGTCCACCAGGCTCCCAAAGGACCAATCGGTCCTCAAGTGCCCCCCAGACCCCCAAAGGCCCTCCCTGTGCCCCAAAGGCCCGCCACCGGTCCCCAAATGTCCCCCAGGCCCCCAAAGACCCACCCGGCGCCCCAAACGCCCACCCACACCCCCAAATGCCAACTCCCGACCCCAAAGCCCAACCCCCGGTCCCCAAAGGTCCCCCGAGCTCCCAAAGGGCCACCGACCCTCAAGGGACCCACAGACCCTCAAAGGCTCTCCCCGAGCACCCGTCTTTCGTTGATGTGTGTTGTCTGAAACCTATGATTTGGGATGTGTAGTTTGCTACTTCAGGCTTTCTGAGCTAAGGTTTCATAGTATTTCCTAGGTGAATGTTGTCTGAAACCAATAGTTTGGGATGAGTAGTTTGCTATTTCAGGCCTTTATGAGCTAGGTTTCTTAGCCTTTCGTTGATGTGTGTTGAGTGAAACTTATGATTTGGGATATGTAGTTTGTTATTTTTGACTTTTCTGAGTTGGATTTCTTAGTCTTTCATAGGTGAGTGGTGTCTGAAACCTATGATTTGGGATGTGTAGTTTGCTATTTTCAACTTTTCTGAGCTGGATTTCTTAGCCTTTCATAGGTATGCGTTGTCAGAAAATTATGATTTGGGATGTATAGTTTGATATTTCAGGTTTTTCTGAGCTAAGGTTTTCTAGTATTTCGTAGGTGAATGATGTATGAAACCAATAGTCTGGGATGAATAGTTTGCTATTTTTAACTTTTCTGAGCTAGGTTTCTTAGTCTTTCGTTGGTGTGTGTTGACTGAAACCGATGATTTGGGATATGTAGATTGCTATTTTTGACTTTTCTGAGCTGGATTTCTTAGCCATTCGTAGGTGTGTGTTGACTGAAACCTATGATTTGGGATGGTTAATTTGCTACTTTTGAATTTTCTTTTATTTATTTCTGAGAATTACAGCGGTTTGTTTTGACTGTAACCTATTGTTTGGGTTGAATAGTTTGCTATTTTTGACTTTTCTGAGCTAGTTTTCTTATACTTTAATAGGTGAGTGTTTTCTGAAAACTCTGATTTGGTATATGTAATTTGCTATTTCTGACTTTTCATAACAGGATTTCTTAGTCTTTCGTAGGTGTGTGGTGTCTGAAACCAATGATTTGGAGTGTGTGGGTTGCTATTTTTTTGACTTTTCTGAGCTGGATTTCTTAGCCATTCGTAGGTGTGTGTTGACTGAAACCTATGATTTGGGATGCTTAATTTGCTATTTTTGACTTTACAGAGCTAGAATTCTTAGCCTATCATATGTGTGTCCTTTCAGAAATTTATGATTTGGGAGGTGTAGTTTGCTTTTTGGACTTTTCAGAGCTGGATTTCATAGTCACTCATATGTGTTTGTTGTCTGAAACTTCGAGTTTGGGATATGTAGTTGGCTATTTCAGACTTTTCTGAGCTAAGGTTTCTTAGTATTTCGTAGGTGAATGCTGTCTGAAACGAATGATTTGGGATATGTAAATTACTATTCCGGTGTTTTCTTAGATGGATTTCTTATTCTGTCATCGGTGTGTCGTGTCCGAAACCTCGAGTTTGGGATGAGTAGTTGGCTATTTTCGACCTTTCTGAGCTAGGTTTCTTAGCCTTTCATAGGTATGTGTTGTCAGAACATTACGATTTGGGATGTATAGTTTGCTATTTCAGGCTTTTCTGAGCTAAGGTTTTCAAGTTTTTCGTAGGTGAATGTTGTCTTAAACCAATAGTTTGGGATGTGTAGTTTGCTATTTTCGATTTTTCATAACCGGATTTCTTAGTCTTTCGTAGGTGTGTGGTGTCTGAAACCTATGATTTGGGATGTGTGGGATGCTATTTCAGGCTTTTCTGAGTTGGATTTCTTAGTCTTTCATAGGTGTGTAGTGTCTGAAACCTATGATTTGAGGTGGGTGGATTGCTACTTTTGACTTTTCTGAGCTGGATTTCTTAGCCTTTCATAGGTGTTTGTTGTCTGAAACATATAGTTTGGGATGACTAGTTTGCTATTTTTTACTTTTCTGAGCTTGGTTTCTTAGCCGTTCATAGGTGTGTGATGTCTGAAAACATTTATTTTTTTGTTGTTATTCTCAGTTACTGTATTTTATGAACCTGTGTTATGTGTCCCTCGTATGTTTGTTTTGTCTGAAACATATGATTTGGTGGTGTGTTGGTTTTTATTTTTTGACTTTTCTGAGCAGGATTTCATAGCCATTCGTAGGTGTGTGTTGACTGAAACCTATGATTTGGGATGGTTAATTTGCTATTTTTGACTTTTCTAAGCTAGATTTCTTAACCATTCATAGGCGTGTCCTTTCAGAAAATTATGATTTGGGAAGCATACAAAAACTTACACATGCACACGAAAACTTACATGCACACAAAAACTTACATGCACACAAAAACTTACACA